>NC_143017.1:116228998-116398998 GCF_055824585.1 Amblyomma mixtum
ACTAGACATGAGTGGTTGCTTCCCCAGATTCGCTTTCTCTGCTTTCTCTTTTTTTTTTCGCTTCGATTTCATTAAGTTATCCAGTTTCTCGATAGTACTATGATATCGCCCACCAGTTTCATAACATGTACTCTGGTAGAGGGCAATGGAGCTTTACTGCTTCTAACCATTTGTATCACTTTACTGAATATAGCTTTACTTTACTAGCTGAACTTTACTGAATACTGGTTCAAATTCCTACATTATAAGATTGGTGGATTCAGTGTTGATCTCGGAAATTTTTATGCAGTCAAACAACCATTCCTTCGGTTGTTTTTGAGCATTCCGAGATCCATGTTCTTTCTATAATTTCGCTTCAGACAAGAAACAAGTTTTCTTCTAGTAGCATTTTTGTCAGTCATTGGCCTGCGCGAGTAATAACCCGATTAATCATTGCGCACTTTTTTGTAACTGCGAAACAGCTTTGCGCGAGGGGCTCTTGTGTTCCCCCTTGAAGCACCTCAGGCCACACAAACTCCTTTAGCGGCATTTTTCGCGTTCTCCGAAAAAGGGGGAGGTGCACTCATTTGGTAAAAGCATTTCACCTAATATTTTCCACTATTCCATCCATATTAATCTCTTGTAATTTGGCTTTATTTCCCGTCATTCGCCCTATTGCATGCATTTCGTTTATTCAGACTGCAAATGAGACATGGTCCCAAGATGGGAGGGTTCGTCAACTGTCATAGATTGCTATCATCCATGTGGCATCATCATCGTCATCTAAAGGGTTCCAGCTGGGAAGAAACCGTTGTTCTAGAAATACTGCTGGTGACTATGTCTAAGGTTGGCTGATAATTATATAAAAAAATGAACGCCGGAAATATTTTACTGAACAAAAAAAAAATGGTGAAGTTTGTAGAATCGATGCTCGTTAATAGATTTTCTGTGCGCTGTCGTTACACCTGGGCTACAGCGCTGGTGTTTATGGGGCGCTCCGGATCAACTTTGTGTGTGCCTCAAGGGATCCCTAATGTGAAAGGAATGTTCAGCTCAAGGGAGTTCTGAAAATTTGGCGGCGATAAAATGTAGTCGCTGTGGCTGCAAACCGAACCACAAATCTCGTGCTTCGCATCAGGACATCGCAGGCACTGAGACACCGGGTTAACGGCTAACAAGCCTGATTGCTAGCTTTGGTTTTGAGGTTAGCACACGTTAGTCTTTCTCTTCTTAGGCGACAATTTCTATGTTCCTTTTATTGCTTTATGTGCGCAAAATGAGCTCTTTTCTGACGGCATATACACTGTCGAATTATAGTAAGTGAGTAAAAAAAAACAATTAGAGCACGAAATTGAAAACTTAAAAATTATGTAGAAAAGAAACATGAACCGGATAACCTGGATATGACGCCACAAATTTATATAATACAAGTAAAGCAAATGCCATTTGTTAGACAGCCAGTGAGGTTTAATTTATACTGAAAATTTCCTGTGGGCTGGCGTTATTCAGCTCAAGCCATGTCATTATTCCTCCTTATCACACATTTTGAAGCAAACGTTGTTCGGGCAAGATTTAATTTACTCTCTAAAGCGGATCCTCGCAATAGCAGGCAGAAAACTGATGTATATTAAACCTAATTAGCAACACGACACGTCGAATGGGCGCGCGTGTTGAGACCAAAAGAAAGTGCTGACTCGTAGAATAAAGACCTTTCTGTTACGCGTTCCTTTCATTCCGAATAAATGAGGTAAGACCGGCGACACGTGTGGTCATTCTCAGCAAAACGCCTCTCTTTTCTCCCTCTCCTTCCTTCTCTTTTTTTACGTCAAACAAAGTACGTGTTTTCCTTCAGGTGTGCATATTGCAAAATATGCGCGTTAGCGCATGTTTTGTTCGCAGCATCCGCTGAGCATGTTCGGATCGACGTCAATTAAGGCGTTAGGCGTACGTGGGCGTTGTAATACGTCTGGGAGGCTGAACAGGCATTCGTCATTCTTAGAGCAAGCCTCCAGCTCTAGCACATGAAAAGGAGGAGTGAATAGGCCGACCGTTCAGCTTCTGCACACCGTTTCATCTACCCCGTCTGCCTGAGGCGAGAAATTTTGTCTTGGCTGCGCAATCTTGGAACGCTTCGCTTATCTGCCATTTTCATTAGATTGGTCGTGCTCAGTGATTGCGCAGGCAGACGAAATGGCAAGGAATGGTTCTTCACTGCGTTTCAATATAAAGAATTCGAATAAATGTAGACAGCAGTCATGCAAGCGCGCAGAATTTCGTAGTCAAAAACACTGTCGAGTTTAATTTCTTCAATTCAAAGAAGTTGTCTAGTTTTTGCAGAAAGGCATCATCGGGACGCGAGCCGAAAAGGATATCTCTCTCGAGCGGAGGTGGTGAAATATCCTCGCCTGGTGACTGCTACTGAAATAGTGAACTTGAATGTTTTGTGTGCAGAATACTATTTTTTTTCCGTTCTTGCTTCAGTATGTAGTGGAGAGCACAGGGAGTGCACAGGGAAACGTATATCCTAAGATCACCACGAATAATCTAAAAAAAAAAAAATTAGTGGTTAGCAGTCGCAAAATACTGAACTGCTGCCGTAAACCAAGCAGGATTGCCCAGTTTTAATTAAAAATAGTTTAATAGTAGTAGTAGTAAAATACTTTTAATCGACCATAATTTATAGGCCGAGCATGTCGACCGCCTCGGCGACCAGAAGCCTCTGTTCTTCTTCCCCTTCAGCGCCAAGCCAGTCGAGCCAGGTGGTGATGGATAGAGAGGGTGGGGGGAAGGAACCCGACTGCTGAGAAGCCGGGCAATAGAAGAGGCAATGGGCCAGGTCCGCATAGATACAGGGACAGTTGGGACAGGAAGGGTCCGATCGATAGCGATAGAGAAAGTCTAGGTGTGGCAGAAATACTGTTAATACCTGGAGGGTCAGCAACCTTCTCTTTTCCAATAATTTCCGACTGATATATTACATTAGAGCTTCCCATCTCGCCTCTTTCTCTAATGTAATATATCAGGCGGAAATTATTGGAAAAGAGAAGGTTGCTGACCTTCCAGGTATTAACAGTATTTCTGTCACACCTAGACTACAAGTTTTGGCGTGCAGTGCTAGAGCTCGAACGCTTCCTCGTGTTCAGAACAAATGTTTGATGATTATTTCTTCCTGTAGTGATGGCGTATTTGATTACGTGTCTTTTGCGCTGGTAGTAAAATAGGTTCAAACTCCCAAGCCACTCCTGGGACGCTTAATCGTAAATCCTAAGATCACCACGAATCATCTGAAAAAAGTTAGTGGTTAGTAGTCGCAAAATACTAAACTGCTGCCGTAAACCAAGCAGGATTGCCCAATTTTCAAAAGAAGTGGTTTTTCTCACTTGTGGTTTATAGCACTATCCAACTCATTTTCTACATTACAGCGTTCGAATGTTTTCCTCTCTTTGTGTGAAGTTTGGTTGTTGATCGTTACCTCCGTCAAGTTTATTACCTTTACGATGTACATTTAGTCGGCCGGCTTGGGGTTGGGAAAATGGCGGGCGTAAAACTCATGTCGATGAATTTCATGGATTGTTCATGGCGTGTATGAGGAGCCTCCGAACTCCGAGAATGCATGCCTGCCACCATAATTTCATCGCATAGAGGGATCCAGTGCCTACTCGGCAAACATGTCACAGTGATGTGGTCGCGCGGGCCTTAATTATATCGGAAGCGAAAAAAACATTAGAGATCACAGCGGCGACCCGCATTGGGAAAATGCACTGACGCCTCCACAACACTCGTCATCTCTGTTTGCCTGTCTTTATTAAATAATTTCAGAAGGATTGATTATTTAGCGATAATTAAATTTATTATCAATTATTAATTAATTATTGGTCAGTTGCATAACTATAGGTCAAAAATAAATTACCGCTCAATTGATTATTTATCGATAAAATGATTGGTAACTGGATAATTAATTGATCAGCAATCAATCGATTAATTAGCACACTTTCTACCTTCTCGTTCAATGATTGATTACCTATTTGGTTGTTCAAATCCGACACGTTAATTGCTTTCCGTCCACTTACTATACACCCGTCCAAACCATTCAACCCTCCACTGCTTTTGCTCCTAATTAATTGACTAATTACTAAATATCAATGAAGTGTTCTAAATCGTTTACTTTGGATTTCATTCACAAAACACGTTTCAATCCATTTAGAAGTTTTATTTTTTCACTCATTCTCTAATTCCCTGCTATTGCTTGCCGTCCGCGCTATTTCGACATTCTGTTTCGGCATTTGGCTCAATTATTCGCTGTAATTAATTACCTTATACTTTTAGTGATAATTTTTTTCTTTGCGCTTCATCTTCATGCCGACTTCTATCGATCACAACCATTCGTTTAATGCTACCTCTTCTGAGAACGTCACAACTACTGCGGACACGTTTTGCGTACACGTTTTGGTGACACGAAGTCGCCGACGTAGCCTAGAATTGCTTTCGCACTGATAACTGGTGCCCAACCACTTACCGTGTTGCCCGCGCTTCTGGGGGAGCATACCTGCGCTGTGCCCCTGCTGAAAAATGTTTACTTCTCGTGTGACCGTACGTGGTGTACTGACTACAGTGTACGCAATGCCAGAGCAGAGACACCTTATCGCCACGCACAGAGCCTTTTGTGGAGACAAATAAGGCAATGGACATTTTGTTGCGTAGCTTTGTCAACATTTCGCTTCATGTTGCAAGCTTGAAAGTCGTTTTAGCTGCAGCGCGCCATGGTCAGGGCGTACCTGAGCATAAGTACAGTTTTTCAGATGTTTTTTGAGATTCTATGTAGGGCGATGTAGGGCGTTAGAATATATCAAAGACATGCTAACTAGTAGGCTGGTTAACAATTACTGAGCAGTTAACTTTTAATTATTGCTGCTACTCTCCTTATTCATTAAGTGGCCTGTAGTACACCGTAACTAATATCCCCACCAGTTTTTAGATAATCAAAAAGGCAGTCACTGTCAGCGCTGCGTCCTAATAAATTTGGCTATTTCGACTATTTACAAGTGCTGGAAGGGTCGCTTTGCCTGCTAGCTTCTCAAAATGTATTAATTTTGGCGCGATGTAGCCAAAATTAGTTGGGCCACTGCACCCAGGATAACTACGTTTTCTAAATTGTAAAAACTGATATGGATATTACTTACAGTGGATGACCCGCCTCTCAATATGTAAGGAGATTAACAGTAGTAGTTAAAAGCTAACTATTCAATATTAGTTAACCAGCCGACTTGTTAGCACGTCTCAGCTGTACTTTTATGCGCTACGCCACTGAGAAGGCCATGACGAAAAAAGCGCTCATCTAACATATAAAGCCTATTTCTTAAAAATGCAGATCTTAGGTGAAACGGCCGGTGTGCCATGAATGAATTTAAATGCATGATCAAGAGAATGCATGTTGAATTCCAGAAAAAGACAAGGCAGTAAAGAAGGAAAAATTCCCCTTCTTGTTGCCTGAAAATACTCGAATTTAACATAATAATACGCTCCAAGCAAAACATGAATTTTTTTATCTCTGGCAATATCTGGACTGTAGAATCGGACCCATTGCTTTTCATAAACGGGCAAAGAAATCAACATTGCATTATAAGGCACGCGAGGCCTGGTGTGGCTATGGCTCTCAGAGCTATCGACTCGTCAGTCTTTAAAGATATGCAACTGCCTCGATTACTAGTGTGTCGTTCGACTCTTTGTGACACAGCACAGACAGGCGTAGACAAAAGAGAACACGCCGAAGGGACATCCAGGCTTACTAAGAAACAATTTTAAACTAGCGAAAATTGTTGAAAACTGTGTGGAAACACGCAGAGACGAACGCATACTCTGCCGTGCATATCGACCTGTATGGTTTGCTGTGATACGACTTAACTTTAACCGGAATATCCTTATTTCTCTGTGGCGCTGCCCACTCAAAGTTAAGTTGTGCTGATGTGATCGCGTCACAGCATGTTGTGACCTCACCTTCGATTAGACGGCTGGAGTGAAGAGGGGGGGGGGCGTTATTTCTGTTAATTTTGCCCGCGTTGCGCCAATTATTGCTGCTTTCAGCGTGATTGCATCAAACTATGAATGGCGAAGCTAGAAGAAAAGCTGAGTACAAAACAACACGTCCTATTTGCAAGACCAAAAATTACCCCTTCCCCTCCACCCCCCCCCCCCCCCCTTTTATGAAAAGGAAGGCTAAATAGCTCCCACTTTTATTATTTTCTTTCCTCACCGCAGTATCCTACGTAGCGTTCTTTGACATTTCACCCAGTGCGCTTTTTTTAGATCCGATCCCATTCGGCTGACAGGAGGGCGAGAGCTCTCATCAAGCATTTCTAACTCAGCGAACTGTTTCTGTAACGAAGTTCGAGCAGTTTTTCTTTTTTTGCGGGGGAAAAAAAAAAAATAAAGGAAACCTCCTGCGTCACCCTTCCCCTCACCTAGAAAGAAAGGAGCCCTTTCAGTGCATAATTGGGCAGCTGCCATAAACAGAATAAATGCGGCCAAAATGGGTTTTGCGACGGAATATTAGATTTTCAGCATGAAATTTCGTTTTCTGAACGCGATTAGGCGTAATACGAAAAAATTTTTTCCGTCCATGCCTTCATTTCAGGAAACCAAGAACCGCCCACATTCCCAGAGCTACTATCGATTGCTTCGGAATGGCAATATAAATATTTCAGCTTTATACGAGAACAAAGGCAAAGAAAATCGAACTAGAAGGACTACCAGGTGCTTTTCTTTAAACTCGGAAGAAAGGCATCTGAATACTAAGCTTTTGTAGTCGATGTTTTTTTTTTGCGACTCGAATCATATAAAGTCACCCCCTCCACGTAGCTGCCTTATTTCCGATAGAAGGTGGTGAAGCTTTCGAAAGGAAAAGGGTAGTTCGTACTATTCTTAGAAACTCAAGCAACATTGCGTCTTATATGGCAGCAAGAAAGGGGTGCCCCAGAAGGTGTTTTGAACTTCGCTCAGTATGTCTTGTTTTTCTTGCTGTTTACTTCGAATTACAGGCATCACACTCCGTAACATGAGCTCTTTGCTGCTGGTAGCATTTCTTAGTCATTCCAAAGTCCTAAAACTGGTATCCATGCCTTGTTGTGAATATGGGATTGTCGAAACAATTATGGTCGAATCGATAATCTCGACAAAAGGCCACATTTGCAATGTGGCATTATTTCTTGGTCAAAAAGCTCACACATCTTATTTTCGGTAATAATAACACACGTTTCATTTTGTCTGTTGTGATTATATGAATACTAGTTACCGTACCTATTTCTTATTTCGAATATTCTAGAGGTCTGAGAGAACAACATAATATAAGGTGGGTACGGCGGATGGATGCAAAATAGAGCGATTGAATTCCTGTGCACCGGTTAGAGCTTCGAAGAAAACAAACAAACAAAAATAAAATCACGATAATAATGACAGGGTCAGAACGAAGTATTCAATATAATTACAGCTCATTGAAGAAGAAGCAAAGCCAGTGTAATATGAAGTTATTATTCACAGTCAAAGGGAATGGAAAAACGAAGGTTCAAGCAATTTAGAACCTAAACAAGACAGAAATCGTCATGTGCAGGGAAAGAAGAAAACAGTTATATGGCTTATGCGCAGCAATACTTACCGATACTTTCTAAATATATCGAGGCTGCTTAGATAAGTGCTTTCCTTTCGAAGCCTTTCAACGTTTTCCAGTTTACATGAAAAAAAAAAAACTAAACAGTGAGACTGTCTAAGCACCGGCTGCTTTTTGCGCTAAGTAGGTTTTGGATCACGCGACGTTTACTTTGAATTTTAGCGTTCTTTGGATTATTTCTAACTCCGGTTTATTTTAGTGATCGGCTTGACGTTTGAGATGAGAACATCCCTCTTTATTTCAGGGCAGGTAAAAAATTGCTTTTTCTTTATACAATAAAAAGTAAATGCGTTCTAATAGTGAGACTAGTAGAAGATTGAGTAACTTTGCCACCCACACAACAACGTTCGGTAAGCCTCCAGCTCTCACAAATAGAGGCCTTAGAAACTTGCCTTCATCCATTGGTTTTCGTAATTTTTTGAATTTGTGTGTTTCTCCTTAAATCTATTTCTATTGGTCGCTACATGTACAGATTGCTCCAATGCGATGTGCCGCCTTACACTATAAGAAACTGGCAAAATAAATCAGGGGCTGCAGTGAATCATTTCCCTTTATTTTTTCAGGTTCCCAGTTGCCCAAGAGTTGAGAATTTAGATACTTTATCCGATGGCAAGGGCCACGCGACCTGAGTTTTTTATTTTTCAGGTGAAGAGTTTAGCGTTTCCGGCCGTTGATCTGTAGCAGATGAATTGACTGTTGTCGCTTCTTGAACTGTTCACAAACGCGGCATTATCACATGGGAACACCCTTAGCTGCCTTTCCTTGAGGGGCGGCACTTCAGAGCGTGTTTAGTTTAGGTTTATGAGGTTCAAGGTCTCGAAACAGCTCTGGCTATGAGGGAAGCCTTAATGGAGGGCAACGCATAGCACTCCGGACTCTAGCATTTCGCCGCCATCGAAATGCAACCTCCGCGTCCTGGATCGAACCCCCGTCCTTCGGGTCAGCAGCCGAGCCCCATAACCACAGGGCGGCTTCACAACGTGTTTGTGTACTAAAAACTATGTACGTTTTGCCTCATCTTGGATGACCTTAGAGGTGCTTTCGTAGGGGACGAAGAATCTGGGTTTTCTATTAAACTATGATCGTGTTCTCTTCATTGTGTTTTAAAATGAGTTTTATTTTTCTTCAGATATTCAACATACTTATCGGCATTGTTAACTTGTCGCATTCTGTACTCGAAGAAATTTTTTTTTTTAGCATAGTTTTCATCTTCCATACTTGTGTGCATTCAAGACTTGCACTTAAAGGTGGCCCACAAAGCTATTTTTTACGTGTGGACTTCCTTCTATAATAATGAATTTTATTTTTCTCATACCTTAACTTACTCACAGGATTCAATCATGATGCAAGAATGGGCCGATAACTGAACAAATCATAGCTTCGAGTATATGTTTTGCTCCTTTACCACTTAACCCTAAGGCGGTTAAGTGGTAATTTTGCGGTGCCTTCGGGCACCGCAAAATCGAGAATGGGTTGGTTTTTTTTATTCGTTGTACCGGGTGTGTTGAAACGCTCGAAAAAAAATTCGGGAAAAGGGAGCTTGAAAGAGAAAGAAAACCTTTTCAGAAACGAGCTCGAAGTCCTGGCGGACGACAGTTCCTACAAAAATAATCCTAACTACGCAAAAAAAAAAAATCACTGATTAACTTTTCAATTAGCCCAGTCGGGTGATAATGCAAATGGGGAGTTGGAAGCCACGAACAAGACGCTGCACTATACCTTTTTGAAATGAAGAAAAAAATTTTTCTGAAGCTCTGCAGCGCCAGGAGTGAATGAATGGAGGAAATCCGGCGCTCCGCTCTGCACGACACCAAAGCTGGGCGCAAACGCAACACCTGCTGGCGACGTGTTCCAATGACCACGACGTCCAATTCTGACTGCCTGCTCCACTGTACCGTAGCATGCACATTCTGTTTCTCGGCCGATTTCGTAAACACCACGTAGTTGGATATGACTACCCTTTTTCTTTCACCAAGCAGCGAAACAAAAAAAAAAGTGTGCACGACGATGTAGAAAAGTGGGGGCAGTTTAAATTAGGCCCGGCGGGCTCTGCAATACGTCATTAGCGAATGCTATTTTAACATCAACGGTGGTTTAAACCGAGGTGCCTGCATGGACCATGGGTCAGTTTCAGTTTTGTGCGGGAAAAAAGACCGCTGCATTTTCTCGGGGTGTACAGTTTTAGAGAATGGTCTTTTCTTCGTTTCGTAAGATAACATTGCATCGTCTTGTCCATGACATCGAACTCAAATATTCGCGTTAACCACCTGGATGTGTTAATGAACATTTTAATAATCAGTCACCAAATTGGGATTATTTCTGAAGAATCGCACGCCTGTCACGGCTGACATTTTGTTCCTGAAAAATGTTTCCTTGCCTTTAGAACTGGTTAATTTTAGGAACTTCAGAAAGGGCCCGTTTAAATACTCGGTACACTTCATTACCGCAATACGCGTCTTTGCAAACCAGTGAAGTTTGCCTTTCATTTTTAATTGCAGCGTGGATAAAGAACGATGCAATAAATTTTGTTTAGTGGCATATATTAACGCCACAGCATAAGGCTCCCGTTCTACACAAAGTGCAGCGTCACCGGCATCATAGGCGTTCTCAGCGGAAAAGCAGGGGACCCAACTTCCACCCAGACCACGTGGCCTTGTAACTCGCCTCAACCTTACCGCCGGAGTGTGAGAAAACTGCCAACCGTTGCAGATGGAATTTAAATTAAAGAATGGCCGCGAGAGGTTGCTCATCAAGCACGACCAGTGGCCGTTATAGCGGAGCTCAAGTGTCCACTCAAGTTTTTTTGAACAGCATACTCTTACCATATTCGTATATATTAACCAAATCAGCTTGAGGCAATTAGAATTTACTGTTTTGATCATAAACTGGGGACAAAATGGGTCCGTTCCTCATTCCGAGAGCAGTTTCTAAATCCAATCTTTATTACTGCCCTAAATATTGTCAGTTCATAGCATTATATACGATAGATTGTTAAATCCAATCTTTATTACTGCCCTAAATATTGTCAGTTCATAGCATTATATACGATAGATTGTTACCGACAGTATATTTTATGAATATGCAAAAGTTAGATTCCGGAACATGTAATGATCTATAACGCACGCCATACTGGGAGGCAGCGAACTTTCAGTATCATGAGCGTCTTATCATGTCGCCTCCGAGATCCAGCGGCTAGGGCCAGAATCAAAACCCAACTTTTTTCTCAGCAGCTGCAAGCCTCAGCCAGTAAGCCACCGTGGGCGTCGTACAAGATTTTTAAGAAGGCTTCGACAGGTACAAAAATGGTCTAATTTGGTAGACTGAGCTCTATTTTGCTGTTAAATCGAGAATATTTTTAATAAGAATCCTAAGTGAGCAAATATGATTTAATGTATTGTTACCTACATGAGCCCTTACTGAGCAGGAGCTAAGCTGAACTAGATAGGAGTGAGATTGAGCGCACGTATTTTTGCAGAGCTTTGAGTTAGGCGGTTTCTGAAAATGAATTTTGATTATTCAGAATACTAATTTCCTTATAAACACCTTACACTATAGTATAGCATAGCTCCTCATTCCGCTGCTGGGTTGCAATCGAAATAGTATAGCTTTAAAGAGAACCCTTTTGGGGATTGGTTATTATTATTTGCAATCGTACTTGATTTTAGTGTACTCCGTACTTTACGAAGCAACGCAAGCTGAGTCAATCGAATTTGCGATAATCTTATTTTTCGTTATTGCTGGTTATGAAACGTGCGGCCCGACGTGCTTTTGTTCTGTTCCGCTGCAATTCGCTTTTACGAGCTTTCGCAATAGCACCGCAACGTTGGATTGCCGGATACTCTTGGTGTCGTAACTCGGATATGCAGTGAAATGCAAATGCTAGTCAGATCAGATTTCGTTGCATGCATAAAATAGCCATTAATAGGTAGTTTGTTTATATCGATATTTATATCGGCTATTCTATGCTGAGTTTGCAGAGCTTATGACATCGTATTTAGTGAACTAGCCAGACCACACTAATGCGCCCATTTTGCGATCAATAGATGTAGTCCACGTAAGTAGACTCCGCATTTGACACAGAGCTTCGCCCAGGGAAGAGTGAGATGATGCTTAGGGGCCATACACCTGCTCGTGATATATCCTCACCACTGTGTAATAGGCGGAGACAGTTCATGTAGTATACTATTCTTTTTATAAATATCAGTTTTTTCACGGCAACCGACGCTACTACAGGCTTCAGTAAGAAAAAAGGAGTCAGAATAGGTTTATGGTTTATGGGGTTTAACGTCCCAAACCGACTCAGGCTTTGAGAGACGCCGTAGTGAAGGGCTCCGGAAATTTCGACCACCTGCGGTTTTTTTAACGTGTACTGACATCGCACAGTACACGGGCCTCTAGAATTTCTCCTCCAAAGAAATTCTAGTCGCCGCGGCCGGGATCGAACCCGCGTCTTTTGGGTCAGCAGCCGAGCACCATAACCACTGAGCCACCGCGGCGGTGAGGTCAGAATAAACTAGAACGTAGTCTCCAAGGCCGAAACGACAACAACCTCGTCAAATACTCCGAAATCCATTTTTGTAGTGACAGTAATATTATCGGTAATAATATATGAGGGAAGTTATTACAAATGTTAAAGAACTAAGTGCATTGTTCTTTCTGGAACAGCTTAACCATTTAAAGCTATGAGCAGCCGTCAAATAAATATAACTTCTTGCTACAAGAATATTGTTTTGCTGGGTACGTTACTGTTTTAACGCGACAGCATTAAGGCGCCAGATCTGCAGGAAATCAGGTGGAAAAAGCAAGTGGCCCACCCGCCCTCCAAGGTCACATGACCTTGTGACGTCATCACAACCTACCAACCGGATTGTGAGCAAACTACTAACCGCAGCAGATGGGGGTTAAACTATTGGTCACGAGAGGTACATCGGGAAGATAAACCCGGGTTTCGCAAGCCACATCAGTGGCTCTTCCATGCAGCCACTTGCCTGTACAGTGGCGCATCGCTTAACATATTGCGCCACTGCGGCAGTAGAGGTACGAGGACCAACCGCGATTTATGAATGTAGAGAATTACCAGTTCCGCATATTTGGGCATGTACGCAGAACATAGGCGAAGTGATACGCAAAGAGGACCGGAGGCCACAGATGGGACCACTTAATGCTCTCGTGTCGTGCCCTTAAGCCGGAGGTTATGTATCCGCCCAAGTATTAGTGCAAAAGCACTCACTCACAAACACTAACCAAGAATTTTTTCACTGACGTCCGTACATAAATAAAAAAAAAATTATCAACGACTGGGAGCAGAACCCAAGGCGGCGCGAACACACCAGCTTTGCAGGCCGCTGCGTGAGAGCACTAGGCAATGGCCGCTTTTTTTTTTTAAATGGTGTTTATTACAGTTTGTTTTATGATCTAGGGAGGCTTAGCGTCCCAAAGTGACTCAGGCTATGAGGAACGCCGTAGTGAAGGGCTCCGGAAATTTCGATACCCTGGGGTTCTTTAACGTGCACTGACATCGCACAGTACAAGGGCCTCTAGAATTTCGCCTCCATCGAAATTCGACCTCCATGGCCGGGATCGAGCCCGCGTCTATTATTACAAGGAGGTAATGCTCTATGTACATGAACTATGTACAAGCCACGAAAACACAATCACAAATCAGCACAATGCATAATTTATTCACAAATGAAAATTTGGTCACTGACCAAGTCGAAAGATGAAAAATGACGTTTCGGGTCCCATACGGGTCCCTGTTCACAAGTGTCCCGGTCGATCTTGCTGTGGAAACCTGCAAGGAGCTCCTGAAAAGCGACTCCTCATTTCCCGATCGCACGCCGTTGAACGTCAGCGAGATCAGCGAATTGCTTCATTTCTGCTTAGCCAATACGTATTTTACTTACAACGGCACAGTGTACAAGCAGATCTTCGGAACCGCAACGGGAGCGTCAATTTCAGTCACGGCTGCCAACCTGACAATGGAGTCTATTGAACAGAAAGCCCTGAACTCGTTCACGCGTCGTCCAAAGGTGTTTCTGAGGTATGTTGATGACTGCTTTTGCATTTTGAACAAGCAGTATATTCACAGCTTCCTTGAACACCTGAATGCCGTAGAGCCATCCATAAATTTCACTTTGGAAGAGGAAGCGAACGGCATGATCCCGTTCTCGGATGTTCTCGTCAAACGTGATGCGCATCGGTTAGCCCTCAGCGTCTTCCGAAAAGCAACGCACACGGGGAGATACCTGGATTTTGATTCCGCTCATCCTACGGCTCACAAGCGTTCAGTGGTTGCGTCACTTGTTAACCGTGCTAAAAACATCTGTTCCGACCCGGTCAGCCTTGGCAACGAGATGAAGCTTATACAGCACGATCTTGAGCGAAACGGCTACCCTAGAAATTTTACCAGCAAAGTCACCAAGAAAGCCACCTACACACAAGGAGCACAACAGCTGACAAAAAAAGATAAAACGTGCTGCGATTCCCTACGTGCGTCAGATCAGCGAGACCCTTTCTAGGATTTTCCGTAAACACGGAGTGCACATTGCACACGTGCCAACCAGCAAGCTGCGAGCCGATGTGGTCAATGTGAAGGACCCGCTACCACGTGCCAAGTTCCCTGGCGTTGTTTATCGGATACCTTGCAGCGACTGCCCCTCCGTCTACATTGGGGAAACCGGGAACTTCCAGCGGCGCATGAAGGAGCACCAGGGCGACGTCAGAAACAAGCGCGCAGCAAAAAATGCAGTTGCGGAGCACGTGCTGTCCACCGGCCACGAGATAGGCTGGGATGAGGTGGAAATCTTGGCGACGGAAAGAAACCTATCTGCAAGACTGCATCTAGAATCCCTAATCATCCAGACAACGGCCAACACGCTAAACAAGAATCAGGGCACGCTACATCATATTTACGTGAAAAGATTGCAGAAGATTCTGAAGCGTATATAACCATCCCTTCTTCTGTTACAGCCTTATTGTGAACAAGGGCCCCGTATGGGACCCGAAACGTCATTTTTCATCTTTCGACTTGATCAGTGACCCAATTTTCATTTGTGAATAAATCATGCTTCGCCCTGACCAGACGGTGTTCCGTCGAACCTTGGACTAAGCACAATGCATAATACGACACATCTAAACAACCACGCACGAGAAAAGGCGTAGGACAGGGCACATCACTAATACATCATAACACGAAACACCTAAGCAACGCTGCACTAGAAAAAGGTCGATGAAGAGCACAGCACTAGGAGTGCTGCCACTCTGGTTCAAATTCCGTCTGGATATACAATTCCTTTAGATGAAGAATCATTCTACTGAAGTGGTCTTTTGTCGAAACAACAAATTCATATAGTCGGCCCATCATGCGCATTTTTTAGAGGCTGTGCAGTGCAGCCAGTAAGAAAATGTCTAAAGGTTCCCCAACAAATGGCAGTGCAGTGAGATACCGCAGAAAATTTTGTGTCAAATTAAGCCTTTTTTTTCAATATCCGTTGCAAAATATCCTAAAACTGTATTGCATCTTTGCAATCGATGAAACAATGCTCAATCGTTCCTGCAGCATCACAAGGGCGGTGCAGCCAGTCACGTGTCATGTTAAACTGCAACACACTCTCGCGTTGTGCATTGTCATCATCCTCTTCCATCGTCTTCTGTGCGAACCGATCAGATCAACTTAACCTCGATCAGAGGTTAACCTTAGTCTAATATCGTTGCCAAATGTGCCGACCACCGAGCAAAGCAATGATTTCGCATGTCTATACGGTTTAACTACGCTAAAACCCAACTAATTTTTTATTTGGTCTGGCCTGGTTCAAGCCTAAGTTGTTTGCGAAGTGAAGCACAACAGACGAGACGGCTCAGCTGTACAAATACTAGCAACAAGCCATGGAAAATTCTCACAGCCATTAGAATGAATTCTGAGCTCAGTGTCCGGGCATTTAAAGTGCTGGTACTTCCAATGCATCCTAAAACCGCACCAGCCCATTTTTACCATGATTCATTATCCTTAGCTTAGTTTATTATGTCGTTCCCTTCTTTCCATGCTTCTACGGGCTGTTGAAATACTTGCACTCTATACAGAGGCCCGAGCAGCCGTGGAAATAATGAACTTCCTTTCATCTGTTGCTGCAGCAAAGGTTGGAAAACCAACCAAGGACATTAAAGTTGGGTGATGAGAACTTTATAAACCGTAAAAAAATGTATCCACAGACGAGTAGAACACTTGGGTCGACTGTATGAAAATTTGGTTCGAAAAAACAAAAGTTGACCCCATGGAACGAGTGAGCAAAGAAGTATGAGGCTTAGGGTGCTGGTGGAGCAGTATCGATAAAGCCGCTTGGAATGAAGCTACATAGATCGAGAATGGAGCACAGAAGTAAGCAGAGCAACAGAAAAAAAGAAGCCAAAAATATCGCTTTGACGGAGGAGATTTGAGGCTGAAATCCTCGTGGAGTAGCCGAAAGGAGATTTGCAGCTCTTTCTACCAAGTTCTGCAGCTTGAAAACAAAATGGACCCCTTCGGGGTCAATATCAGGCAATTCTTCCTGGTCCATGTATCCAGAAAGATGAGGATTTACAACCACGAAATTGTTGCCTAGGTCAGTGACTTCGCTTTCGTTTTTGTGTTTATCTTTAACAAATTAGTAATTTCGTAAATATAGAAAAGAATGCCGTTTGAGATGACAGAAAAATAATTTCCTGGTATGGAATTGCATCGAAGTTTCACAATGCATTCATTCGCTCTAGTAAGAACTCTAAAATACTAAATGTAATGCATCATAGAAAGAATAAATATCAAACAAAACGTCTCAGTTATATTGCACCCCTCTACATCAATATCTCTGCGAAAAAGTGTAGTGATTAGGAAGTTAGGCAAAGTCTGTGCTGGCAGGCTATCATTTCCGTTTTCGTACTCTAGACCTGGTTTCATCAGAGTAAATGCGACACATGCGTTGAAATCCGCCTGCGATGAGCCTAATCTGCCTGAAGGCACAGCGCACGAAGGATGAGACTAAGAAAGAGACAAACACAGCGCTGACTTGCGACTAAAAGGCTTTATTGCTCGCTCGAAATAAATGGGCGAAAAGGAGCACAATCAAAAGCAATTTGGCTCTACATTGGCTTTCTTGCAAATGCTCTCCTTTTTTCAGCCATACCACAATACTGTATAAACATAAGGACCAACGTACACGTGAAATCGTTGAAGCTCTTTTAATTCACCGGGGACTTCTCAATTGCGCCAGCAAACCTTCCGTCACACTAATACAAAAAGAAATTGACTATCTTAACAGTTGAGTACGCTAAGTGCAGGGTGCGATTGTGTGCTTTTGTTTGTTGAGTGTTTTTTTTTAACAATCATCAGTGATACTGTTCTATCTGTTGATTGTGCTCCTTTTCGCCTATTTATTGCATGCGAGCAATAAAGCCTTTTAGTCGCAAGACAGCGCTGTGTTTGTCTCTGCCTTTTCTCGTCCATCGTGCGCTGTGCCTTCAGTTTGAACCGTGTACCGACTAGCCCAAACGAATACCTTACCGAGCCTAATCATTGCGTTATTACATTTAAAGTGCAGGTCTCGAGCCCTAGATGCGTAGAGAGTGCTCACATGTGTTAACGCATGCTTTTGTTAGCAGCGCTTTCCTTTCGCTTTCGAACTTTAAATTTTCAAACCATTTTTTTGTTTTTTTTTTGTTTTATAGCGCACAGAAACAGCAGCTATCTAAGAATGTTTCGAAAGAGACAATTTCCAGGAAGTTTCCTGCGAAGATGTAGCAACACCAACTTTCCTCTCGACGCCTAGTTTATTCTAGAACCTGTGAAACAGTACGCAGTGAATGCCAGTGAAATAGAACAGAATATTTTTTTCGCCTAGTGGAGGATAATCATTAGCGCTTATAGGCCCACAATATGAAATATATATGTTTTTGTACGGCGCTAAGATCAATATCCCGTGTTACTGTTTCTTTTTTTCCCCCCGAATAATGCATAACAGCATAAATCGGATTATTCAACACAGGGAATAAAGAAACTGCACAGTTGACATATGGGTGCACGACAGAATATATCTGTATGTACTCTTGCCCCACAGGGAAGAACAGGAAATAAGCGGAAGTCTGTTTTCAAACCAAAAATGTGCCAGTTCATGCCATAGTAGACCACGACGCATCTGCAAAGAGCCCTCCTCTCTCGTTTTACCACAGCCACATGTGAAATATTTTAATGTTCGCGCGGTAACGTTTTCTATTCTTATTTTAACAAAGTGCGGACGACGTTCATGTCACTCGTTTAGAATGCGCCATTTATTTAGCAGCCTTTTACGCTTCGAGGCCAGGGCACCTCTTCCATTGTGGCATTTCACGCAGTAAACGATTTCTGACACTCCACTGAAAAAAAAAACATTCTTCAAGGGGCACCTTTAGGGCACGGTTTTTTGTTTGAATTACGAGAGTGACAGGACTTGTCTTTTGCGACTCCAGCGTCCTTTGTGTGAGCAGTTCATTGTTTCATTGTTCGTCCCTTCAGGAGCAATGAAAAGTTTTCGAAAAGTGTTGTTTTTTTTCCCCTTTTATTCACGGCTTCCAAAAGGCTTGCAGTCTGTGGAAGCCTACGAGAGCCTTTTGTGATTGGCAGCGGTTCCCGACAGCGCGTTTGCATTCTCTCTTGGCAATCTGCCATTTACTGTCACTTGCAGAATAGCTACTGACCGCTTCCCAGAACGTAAAGCTGCCACACGTCCTCTGTAGCACATAAGAGGGCGAATCAGTGAAGGGAAGTTGACAGAACCAGTGAGAAGCATCGCATCTCTCCTCGGAAGAAAAATCAAGCCGAGCGGACGGGCTGTTTCTAGAAGGAAGGCAGCACTCTTCGACGCAATGAATGTCACATGCTCAACAAACTTCTTGCCACTTGAATAAACTAGCTCCTGGATTAGAAACTGAGACACCATAAAGAAAGTGTGGGTGCCTGCTTATTTGATAATGCTACTCTTCTTGCTGTCGCTCCTCAAATATAGACTACTGCTGCTGCGCCGCTGACTTTTTTTAGAAAGAAAGCGTTGCGTGTTCCTCGACATTGCCAGCGGTGTGAAACGGCATCGACGAGCTTTGATTCGCAAACTTTTATAAATAATTCTTCTAACACAAGTAGCGGGAAGTGCGCGCAAAGAAAGAGCAGGCGGCCAAAATCAGCTTAAGAATTGCCTTTATAGGAAGCTATGAACTTTACAAAACAGGTCGCGTTCCCTGGCCTAAACACTCTAAATAAATTGGAGTCGCTCGCTGACGGCACATGTGCGCCTTTCTTATAGATCGACGACGGTGAGGAGCTTAGAAGAGATTAACAGAAGTCTTCTCTGATCGCTTTTACACGTAGCTGGGAATGCTAAATTCTTCACAACAGCAGTAGGTTAAGGTTTTACGAGCTCAACCAAAACTTCCGCCGGATTCAGAGGCTTGATCAAATCCAACGCGAAATTTTTCCTTATGATACTTCCCGCCACACATGCTTGAGTTCCGTTGAGTGCTGCTACTCGTAGCATGCTTTGCGGGCTGATTTTTTCCGGTTTCAGATGTGCATCTGAAAAACTAATCACACAGGTACTTCGCATGCACACAGTCGCATGCACACAGTACGGTGCGCCTAACTCGTCCAAACAGCCAAAATCTGTTCTGTGTCAGGGCCACAGGCCCGAGAGAACTGCGTTTCTTGAATCTGATACGGATATCACGATGGGCTACACAGTGCTCAATAAATAAGGAGACTAGCAGTTATAGTTGCAGCCTACTAGTTAGCACGTCTTATCTGTATTCTGATCTCTACACTACTGACAATTCTATGACAATTCTATGCAGAAAAAAGCGCTACTTAACTCAAAAATCCCCATTTTAAAAATTGGAGATCATCTTAATTGAAAGATATGGCATTTACCGTTCTACACAGCGGTTGTAACAGCACTGTGAGAAGTGGAAAACTACACACTGAAAATTTTGCCCGAACATAACAAAATGTCTGGCCAGTAGCGTTCTCACTGAATAACGTGTGAAAATATGGAGATATGAAAGCAAAATTCTGCCGTGAGTAATATCTCCAAAAATTCTCATACGCAGCACTCTTTTGCAAGTAATTCTCACATGCAGCATCTTAGAGAGTCCCGTACACTTGACAGCCGCGCCAGCAAACGTTCTTACCTCTTTCAGCAAGCACTTCTGTGCGGGCAAATACAAATGGGAACACATTGGCAAAGTACCTTTATGTTCACCTACGGTGCTTCTCCGGTGATTCAAATGGTATAAGACAGGTCGAAATTACCACTTACGCAGGACTTTATCACGCCTGAAAAGAAAAGAGTTCAGTCCTTTTTGTATTTTGATTTGCTTTCGCTCAAACCTTTGTAGGGAAACTACTTGCGTCCGCTGAGGCGCCATTAGGTCCTTTACTTTTATTTTACTTAAGAGAGCAGTTACTTATTGAGTCTTTCACAATAAAAAGGTGTTACATTGCTTTTAGGCTAAAGTGCCAGTGCTGAAACTGCGCGCCTGGACCGAGTGACTCCACGCTAAGCGGACAGTGTGCAATGCCATTACGGCAGATTAGTGAAGATTGGTTCACCAGATCTCGTTGCTAAGCGAATATAAAGGACAAGACCAACAGCGGCATTCAGAGAAAACCAGCACTGAGCCTTAGAACCTGTGCCTAAATATAGCACGAGCATGGACCTTACCCTAATGGAAATGCAAACAAAGAAATGATTTAACATGGATTGCAGGTGCAACAGCATAAAAACCACTGCTTGAGACTTATTATTTCCGACCTGTTTGAGAATTTGTTTACAACAATAAATAGCAATATTTCATTAGCCTCTAGTTAGGTTATTACTGTGCTTGACAATAATATCCGGCGGAATATCAGACCAGTGTGCAAATAAGTGATAGGCTGCTTTGTATGATATTTTTCGACCAGGGTGTGTCGAAATAATAGTACACTCGTAAAACAGTGGTGACTTGCTGATTAGAGTAATGTGCACATCTTACCATTGGACTTTGGATGGTCCTGTAATAATATGAAGTCACCGCATAGGGGCCTGCTTCGCATGACCTCCGTCTGATGCTACTCGACCACCCATAAGAAGACCAAACATAGGAAAGTGGTCACTTCATGTTTTGCAATTGCGCACATTTGAGGCACTGAAGCTATCTGGTTTTATTAAAAACTGGGCATACCGAATGTTTTTGCATACAATTATATTTCAACATTGCTTTTTTGGAGAATACTCAGCTGCCAGTATAATTAACAGCTTCCTAACAGAAGTCAGCATATTGATGTGAAAAAGATTTTACTTGCTTTTAGACCTTCACTTTAATCCTTTCTCGATTTTTTATGTTAAACTGTCCTACTTATCTCTGCCTTTGTGCAAACAGAATTCGGTACAATCAACAGACCCTCCCAGACGAACTATCTTATGAGACGAGCCTATAGAGAAACATTCTCAGGCAAAAAAAAAAAAAATCTCTGCCTCTCCCGTAACCGAGAGTAGAGTAAGCATGAAATGTTTACGGGGCCTAATGTCATCTCGGTGGACACCCGAACCGCACTGTACAGGAAGGGAGGAACGCCACCACCCGTTCAGCGCGATGCCTTGCCATTTGAACGCAAGGTTTTTTGAGGAAAGGAAATGGCGCAGTAATTCTCTGCCATCTCGGTGGACACCCGAAGCGCACCGTAATGGAAGGGAGGAACGCCACCACCCGTTCGGCGCGATGCCTTGCCCTTTGAACGCAGCGCTTCTCCCCCGGGCCCCTGTGCGCCTGCGCGGCTTTGCTTCTATGCGCGAAGCCCCTAAGAGATCACGTATGACAACGAAGTGTATCGTGGCATTTATGTGCTTTTTGCACGAGTTATTAGAAATCGGAAATTATAATTTCGTGCGTTATCAAACGCACAGCGACTGATATCTTGATAAACATTGAGAAGGCACTGGCAGCAGTTATTTTTTGTGACTCCTTTGGAGACCAACCGGCGCTTGCATGCCGGTCGCGTAGGAGGGCTTACAGAGTCTCGTTAAATCTCGTTAAGTCTCGTACGGTGCCCGGATGTTCTCGTTTCAGAGCCCGGATGACTGGAATTCAGTGCCCGGATGAGTGGATTTCAATGCCCGGATGAGTGGATTTCAGTGCCCGGATGATGGCTCTCGGTCTCGGAGTGACGTCACCACACTGCCGACAACGGGGGCTAAAAGCATTTCATGCTTAAAAACACATACGGCACTTTATTCCGGGCTCTTTAGCACATTAAGATAGCTGTGTGTTCAAGGACGAATTTGTAAGCCATATCAACAACTAATCTCAGGGTGGTTCCTAGAAATTACAAAATGAGAAACGTTTGTAAAGTTTGCCGAATTCATAGGGGAAGTATGCGGTATAGGAAATCTCTAGAATACAAAAGGTTTGAGAATAACATCTTGTGGCACGCTTTTATTGTAGTTGCGGGACGAAACTGAGGGTGAATGAAGTAAATATGCGTGTTCACTTCTTCGCAGCCCTGCATAAAAAGCACTTGAAAGGCACTCAAAGGGTTAATTTGCTTGAAGTAGCAATGACATTAAGTTTCGGTTACCGGGAATCCCTCACAGCAGTTCACCAGGGGAAATACGCAATAGAAAAATTTGAACGAAAGAACCGCTGTCGTCATTTTTCATGGTGAGCCGGGATGGGGCATTATTAATCTCACTAAACTGTTCTGAGCTTTTAAGAAGCATGCCATTCCCATCATTTTTCTAGATCCCTTAAATTTAATAAACGCCACCCGCTGGCCTCTTCGCTCAGGCATGAGTATTTCCTGGCCGCAGCTCTCAAACCAGCTGCTTTTTTTTTGCTGCAAACAATAAAGCCAGTGCATTAATTTCATATTGCGCCGGCAGCATTTCAGCGCAGGCTCAGGAGGGGCAGCGCTTTTATGGCTCTCAGCCAGTGGAAATAATGCCCATATACTTAAAATTGTGGTGCTACTGTGCTCAGGGTGGAGTTGTCTTTTTCTAGAACATGTGATATTAACCCTTAATTTCTAACGAATAATTGTCGTAGGCCGTGCCACATTTAATGCAATGTAACAAAATTTCTGCTACAAATGACTGATTCCAAAGTGTAAAGAAAAATCTCTTACGCGATCACGCGTCATTCATGAATGCCACAGTTTCTAAAAGCTGACTGATACTCCAATTCACGAAGTTTGCGAGGACGAATTCTGGTAACGAAATAGTTGAGGTTGATGTGGCTTTCCGAATGTTACTGACATTTGAGGCACTGAAACATTCGGCATACTGCATGTTTTTGCATAACCCATCAATTGCCGCCACCGTGGATCAGTGTCTATGGTGCTTGGCTGCTGACTCGAAAGACGCGGCTTCGATCCCGGCCGCGGCGGTCGCATTTCGATGGATGCAAAATGCTAGAGGCCCGCGTACTGTGCGATACCAGTGCACGTTAAAGAACCCCAGGTGGTCGAAATTTCCGGAGCCCTTTACTACGGCGTCCCTCATAGCCTGAGTCGCTTCGGGACGTTAAACTCCCATAAACCATAACACTCCAAATCGACATTGCTTTTTGTGGAATGCGTAGTTGCCAATATATTTATTGCCTTGCTAAGAAAAGTGAACATATCTATTTATATTGTTATCCGTGCTTAGTTTAAAATTCTTAGCAGTGTGAGATATATAATAATCTCTACTACGAACAAATAAAATCAAACCAATCTCTTTTGTGCACTCCAATATGTTCAGGAGAAAAAAAATGTGCATAAATTATCGTGGCTTGGAAGAAAAACATACAGCTTTTTTTCCGACTTGGTTCACTGTGTGCTTGTGATTTTCAAAAAAAAATCTATATAACTTTTAGTTTACACAGAAAATGCGGCGTAGTGAGAAAAGTAACCTGAGCACTTCTCAACATCTTTTCCGAACGCAGTCCAAAGTAATAGTTTTGTTATAAAATGAACCTTATTTTAGAAGTGCCTTTTCTGCAGACACGAGTGTCAAACATAGAGCACGCTTTACAGGAACCCTGAAGCAGTGTTAAAGGTGCACTGAAGAGGAATCTGAACTTGTCTTTTTGCCGCGGGAACTCGATCTACACGTTCCTAGCATTCTTAGAAACTGCGACTGATTGCCCTGTATGGCCGATTTCCCAAATTAAATCGAATTAACGGCCGGCTCCCGCCCTTTTTTTTGAATTCTGCCTCGTACGGTGGGCGGAGTCGACCAACGCGTGGAGTGCCTTTCACCCAGTACCGTGGCGGCTTGCCGCTCTGCCATCGGCGGAGTAATACGTAGTAGTCCGTAGTAGCAAATAGTCCGCGCGTATTTTTATTTCTGCGGGCTTATTTTGCGGCTATATCATCTGCGAATGAAACTATTTATTCATGGAAACCTAAAAAACAAAACAAAGCGAAAGTAAAGCCTCCACGGAGCTGGCTGAAAGGAACTTCACGCGTTGGTCGACTCCGCCCATCGTACGAGGCAGAATTCAAAAAAAAGGGCGGGAGCCGGACGTTAATTCGATTTAATTAGGGAAATCGGCCATACAGGGCAATAAGTTGCAGTTTCTAAGAATGCTAGGAACGTGTTGATCGAGTTCCCGCGGTAAAAAGACAAGTTCAGAATCCTCTTCAGTGCACCTTTAATGGCTAAAACGTATCCTTTTCAGAAAGTTAGGTCGCGATCGTTAACACCCAAGTTGCGCATGTTTTTTGGCATAATAGCCAATATGGCATCTGATTCTATTGGCCGCAGAATGCGGCTCAGGTCTGTGCTGCCATTGCTCTACTGCAGTGGAAGTTGCAACTGCATGCAATTTTCATTACATGCTATAAACCTTGCAGTGTGTTCACCTCTCATTTCGGAGGAAGCTGTGTCCCGCAGTGTGTGAAAGAATCCGGAGTACTCTGCCATAAAGATAAGCTTATGATGCACCTAAATATTTTACGTCGCTTCCTTCTTCTCCCCCTGGAGCTTCGAAGCCGCGCCATAGCTCCGACGTCCACCATGCCCGAAGTCACCAGACAGATTCTGCACCTTCCCTTCGCCTACCGCCTTCTGTTCCGGCGTCCACTTTGTACCTGCTTCCAAATTTCTACTGTTAACGCTATGAACGTTTTGTGACATCTTATACAGAGCACGCCGTCTTATTAGGTGCTGTTTCTCACAGACCGCGCATCCTACACAGGACTCACGATATTCTAAGCCTAATAACGAGCAAACCAGGAAGCTACATCATTTATAGTTTTCTCGAATTCTCATTCTATGCTTGCACCCAAGCCATCAATACCGCAAGAGAAGTTCTTTTACTGAAACCCTTTCAAGATACGAGCAGTGGGACCCAAAAATAGGACATACTGTCTTTGTCTTTCATTTTTTTTTCTAAATTACTGCTGACAAACAGTGGCCGTGGCGCGTGGAGGTTCTGTCGTGTTCCACCATAGGTGGACACACACCTATGTGCAGGGAACTTTCGTGCCATTCAGTGCACCGGCGCGGCTTCCCACAGTTCACCCTTGAAAGGGTTCCCGTGTTCCAGAAATTCCGACACGATGCAGGTGGCCCAGCCTTCAGGGCCACCAGCAGCAACCCGGTGCTCCGGTCGAGAGAGTACTCGCTACGGGGGCGCAACATGTCGGCTGGGAATTCAGAGAAAGGAGACAATACCGAGGTCTTGGGTACAGATTATAGCTGCAAACAGCCGTAGTTGCCATACTAAAAAAAAAAAAACCTACCGAAGTGTTTTTCTCTTCATAGAATGACTTAAGGATGTCGTAGTCTGCAATGTTAACTGTAAAACACCAATGCGAAATCTGCTCATCATCTAAACTGAAAACGTTACTGCGATTAGAGGTCATAAAATATGAAAAAAAAGGTACAGAAGTGGCAAGAACCTTCGCAATTTGCAAGAGAGATTGAAGTCACGCACTCTTCCTTGAGACAAAGTGCATGAATTTTCACTACTTGCGGGAAGGCATAATGCAAACGAATCGCTTCAAAAGTTACACCCTAGGGTAAATTTATTCGAAGAACGAATGCATACGCAGGCGGAAATTTTGTTATTATATCGACGCAAAACTTGATAAAGTCCTTCGCTAAAGAAAAAAAGGTTTAAAAAAATACTTGGAAAATGTCTAACCACTTTTTTAATGGAGCTTCATGGTAAAAACAGGGCGAAGAAAGAAGAAAGAAGTGCAAGTTCCGCAATTATGTTTCCATTTGAAAAAAAAAAGGAAAATTGAAACTCACCCTAAGTTTTCATGATTTTGCTTTGATCATATCCCCCTTACTTTCAAACCGCTTTAGTTGAACAGTTTGCATGTGCGAAGTGGGCGCAAGTACAGCAATGGGAGGTGCTGAAAACACAGCAGTGCACTGAGCATTGGCCCAAGATTTGCTGCAGACTCTTTCCAGCCAAGTTTGACGACCTGCTGAGAAAAGATGAAAAGCGGAAAAATCTCTGCAGAACCCCGAGCGTGATTTTTTGAGATAAAAACAAAGGACAAAACGTCAAAGAGTCTCCTGACGCGGTGCGAAGCGCCGGCAAAAGGGGAGACATTTTCCATCTGCTTCCCGATCTGCGGCAGTCGAACAGAGTCGTCAATTTCAGCGCCGACCCGCGACGCGCCCCGACGCAGGTTTATCTCGTCCCCTCTTTTCCCTTTCATCCGTCAAACAGAGATCCTGGCGCACCAAGCCAAGCCAAGCCGCTCGCCTTCTGCTCGCGGCACGGTTCCACCGGCGGTGCTGCGTGGCGCAGTGCAAGCGGGGTCGGAGGGAAGGGAAGAAGGATAGGGAGGGTTGCGGCACACGCTGTATAAAATCCGGTGTGAAGGCAAATAGAGAGAGAGAGGAAAAAAGAGATGAGGAGGAGAACAGAGACCGGGCCGCAACGACGACAACAGCGCCGCGGCTTTTCGTTGTCCGACGGGGACCGGCGGCATCTCTTCTTATCGGGCACCGTGCGGGGGGGAATCGCGTAGCAATGACTTTCCTTTCTCGCGCTGGGCGTCGGCAAGGGGGTAGGGGGGGGGGGGGGGGGGACGCAATCTGCGTTGGGTCGGACGGGTCACGTCGTGGACTCGCAGCATGGATATATTCTTGCGCACCTTCTCTGTGCGAGCCGCGGAGATGCCCCGAACCTCCGCGCTTTCCTATAAAAGGCTTATTTCGCCGACGACCCCACATGACTTAGTTCTAGTGCTGTTCTGAGGAATTCTCTGCTGTGAGCGCCTGAACACAGAATTATCGTGTCGCTGGTCGCGGGATTAACGAACGTTTTTAAGCGAGCAATATGTGAGAGGAAATTACAACGGTGCATATTTCCTTGTCAGGCGCCGCTTATGAACTAGTAATATAGAAACTGAAGGATTCCACTACCGTATTTCTATTTTCTTTTTGTCTACAGTACTCTAGTGCAGTGTTAAGATCCTATGTGCAGTAACCTGCCATTTCATCCCGGCTCTTGACACAAAATGTTGATGACTCGAAGAGAAGAAAACAGCTGCTTTGTTGCGCGACTTTTCTAATGCTTTGGCTCTCTACACGCAAAGATGTTCGCTTGTTCAGTAAACAACAGAACAGAGAGCCTCATACCGTCGTACTCAACCTCCGCCATGCCGTGCCCAAGAAAAGCAGGTTTTGGCAAGGCTGTGGTCTCCCGGGTGCCTGTTCTGTGCTCGACTTGTGCCAGCGGTGGTTCTGCTTTCCCGCCAAAGTCACTCTGACCTCGGCCGGCTGCGCATTCTTCCTCGTTGTCCGCCTCGCTCTCCCACAACCTTTTTTTTTTCTTCCTGTGCGCTCTTTCCTACGCTTGCCTGCCTTCGAACTCCGGGATGTTCGGGTAGCGTGGGCGTTCCGAGCGGATAATGGACTGCTTGTCCGTGCCGCCAGTCCACCGCGCCCCTGAGTTGCTTCCTCTGTTCGTCCTCTCTTGCTCGCGTGGGGGCAAGCGGCCCTGCTGTTGCCGCTTCTGCCGCCCTCTCTCGGAGAAGACAGCTCGCATGCCGATGATTCGGCTTACTTCACCGTTCGCCATCTTTGAAGCACCAGTATTATCTCCCGGCTTCTTCCGCTACCTATCCCACTACTGCTACCCGTGCACTACTGTGGGTACGCGCGGGAGTTTTCTGGCAAGCTTCTTTCTTTGTTTTTTCTTTTAACGGCGCATAGTCTGGCTGTCTCACTTTTGCGTCATAGCAGCTGCGAATGACACGAAAAGAGCGATGAGTGGTTTGAGTGGGTATTACTGACAGAAATTATCCCACTTTCACGTGCAACTTGCTCGCATGCCTTGTGTCTCGTCGGCTGCATCTTCTTTAGCTCACTGGGAACTGAATAGACACTGAATGAGAGGGAAAATAATAATAACAAATTATCCGGGGTAAAAGATTATATGCGGAGCACGCTTTCGGTACAGTCTTAGCAATTACAGCGGACAATGTCTAGAAGATTGGCAGAGCTAATCTTTGCAGGGTCACGATGGTGTACTTAGCAATTTTCGGGAACACATCACCGAAACAACGGATGCGTTCATTTATAGTTTGGGGCAATTAGATGTACCGTCTTTAGGAAATGTAACCATCCTGCATGGCTTGCTTCTCATTCATTTAGTGGAGCACATAAACCCGCCCTCAAGCTCTGAACGTTTGTAAGGTAAGAAAAACTGAGGCCCTGACTTTTCATAACCTTTTGGTCTTTAGGGAAGCCGTAAGGGTTCCATTGTACGAGTGAGAAGCAAACACCATACCATACCATACCATACCATACCATACCATACCATACCATACCATACCATACCATACCATACCATACCATACCATACCATACCATACCATACCATACCATACCACATCATACCATACCATGCTATGCCTTGCCACACCGCATCATATCTAACAATAACATTATTAATGGGAGTAACCGTGAAACGAAATAAATAATTGCTTGTACAGCATGTTGTCCACACATTACATCACAGAAAAGAAACTCACACAAACCACGAAAGAAAAACTATGACAAGGGATGTTCCTCTCGTTGAGTAGATATTGGTTCGTGTAAACTTGATATACTCGGCAGCGAATCACGTTAATCCTGGTCAGACAAGCATATATTACGCTTATCTTTTGTGCGTAGGCACTACCATCTGAACCAACCATCGAAATATGCCCAGCAAGAATGCCAGGACAGGTGCTTGTTCGCTACGATTCCATTACACAGGTCGAAATTACAAGTACGAGTGCATTTACGTCGGATACAATGCATGGTGAACATCTTAGGTAATCTGATGCTCTGGTCGCTATTTCTCCTTGAGCTTTCGTTATGCGCATATTCCTATTCTGTTTTGTGAGGAATTGCTGACTCCGTAAGTCGACTTTAGCATGATTACGTAACATCGAAAACGGGAATTGGTAAACAAGCTCGAAGCGCAGGAACATTTCTATTAGGTTGATCCAATTTATTATTTCCTTTTTGCAGGCTACGTTAGTTTTTGCTAGTATGACACCTTATTACTTCCTGCGATGGATGTGTAGCAATTACACCAGGGCGTTTTCAGTACACCAGGGTGTAGCAGTACACCAGGGCGTTTTCGTTTTTAAAGAACCTTTGCTTTTTAAATAAATGTAATTGTTTCAAAAGCATTCGAAGCTGCTACAGCCAAAGTGTTGTTGTTCAAGAGCGTTTCCAACCATATGGCATATGATTAGGGCCCGCCGTATTGGTATCGGTTTTACGTGAGCACCATCCCGGTGATCCTTGTTGACAGTGTTTGGCTTTTATTGCGAAGCAATACTAGACAGTTTTAGTATAGCGTTTGCGTTTTTTGCGTACGCAACACGCAAGATGTTTGCGTACGCTAAATTCAAAGCGCGAACAACACCTTTAGTTGAGCGTTTGCGGACCGTTCCGCAATAGGCGCTAAGTAGACATACAACATCCAGGTTCAGCCCCGTTTGGGTAAGTACCTAGCGCCACCACACGTCGAAAAAAAAATTGAGGTCGTTTTGAGAAGTGCTAAAAATGGCCGTTGCCATGACGACAGTGTACACAACCGGTCGTAAGGCTTACGGGCTTGAAAACAGACTGCTATCTCAAGAGTACCGGCAAGTTATCGCACATAACATTGCGTCCCAGTGAAACGACAGAAAGCGGAAGCGAATACCACCATTTATTGCCAGTTGAGCGCCGAATAACTCAATGACGAGGTATTTTAGAACCGAAGCGGGCAAACAGGGCGCCGCCATGTTGTCTCCGCAAGCCCCGCAAAGACGCTACGCTATTTCCAGAAAATTGCGTGCGTACGCTAAACGCTAAGCTTCTTTTAGCGTTCTGCGCATGCGCATTCTACATGCGCTATTTTATTGCGTACGCAAAGGTTTTGCGTACGCTATACTAAAACTGTCTACTACTTTCACTTTCAGCTCCTCGCGTGGCGAGGCCGCGGTAGCCAGGGTTGCCGTTGGGAATTTTTCAAAAAGAGCCAGAACTGAAGCTAAAAGTAGCCAAAAATAGCCACGCCACCTGATCTTGGCGCCAAATTTGTAGCCAAGTAGAAAAGAACCATTATTGTAAGCCACTTTTATTAATGAACAATAAATGATATCATTTTGAATCAACACAAAAACACAGAGTAAATAAAGAGCACGGAATTTTGTGCCTCTTGCTCGGCCTTCAAGTATCAGGTACGTTGCAAATAAATAAAAGTTCAGTCGGTGTAGTTTATCTAGAGTAGATAGTGTTCTTGCCAGAGAAATTTTGGCGCATTCTATTCAACAACTCAGCAGGAACGTTAAACGATGATGCTGTTTTTTCTTGGAGTCGTAGCCCGAATTTGATTCGCAGAATCGCCATAAGCAAACCCAGCTTCATTTTGTTACGGATCTCTGTTTTCGTCAACTTAACGCAAGAGAAGACGCGCTCTGCATCAGCATTAGAAATTGGAAGGGTCAAAATTTTCAGTGCTCCTTGCGCCAGGTGTTGAAAAGGGCATTCGCCGCAAGTGTCCTTGTACGATGCCGCTGCGTGCCAGAAAATCAAACATGATGTGCGATCAAGTGCACCGCTCATTCTCTGCTGCTGGCGTATTTGGGACTCCAGTTCGTTGGAGGAATGTATGCGTCGAGGACGCGCTCGCGCATTAAGGCGACCAGGACAGCAATGAGGACAGCAAAGCTTGGAAATAAATGTTCTTTTCTGTTCTTGCTTGCTATTGTATATGCAACTGCAAAAAAAAACTGGCTAGTAAATGCGCCAAAATAGAAGTCCAAAGTAGCCAGAAAGTAGCCAAGGAGCCAGCGTGAAATTTTTATCGCCAGACGGGGTCGAAAAGTAGCCAATTTGGCGCAAAGTAGCCACCAACGGCAACCCTGGCGGTAGCTACCATTGACCTTGAGCGGCGCGCCTAGTGGTGTGACGTCACAGCTGCAAGAGCAGGGCTCCCACTTGTGGCGTCGCGAGGCGAGGCCGCGCGTGGTGGCTGCTGCCTAACTCCTGCGCCCGCCGCGCGCGGCGCGGATTGGATTGCATTGGATTGGATTAGATAAGATTAGGTTAGATTGGATTGCATTGGATTGGATTGGAGTGTATAACCGATGCATCACCACAACTCTAACCACAAGCACCACCAACAGCTACACTACCAGCTGAACCATGGCGTAGCTACGGATATTGCTTTCGCAATTACCGGGCGTAACCAAGCTAAGCCACAGCCATTTTTTCTGCTGCATGTGCCTAAGAAGGCGGCAGGAAAGATCGTTTTATTCGCATTAGTCCTCCGAAGATTTCGTAGCACCTTACTGGATGATGTAAGGTTTGCTTAAGATGTTTTAATTAAGTTTTAGGAAGATGATAGATAATCGAAGGAATCAAGTTAGGAGTGCCCATAGATTTGCCTCGCTGAAAAATCACAAAATCGCTGAAAAGTCACACAAGTGTGACTTTCGCTGCATACGTCGTCGAATGGAGATCAAAGTGATCCTACTCATTTTTCTCAACGGTATTGAAGAAACAGAAGTTGAGCACTGTTTTAGACTTTTATACTGCCTCGCAATATAGACAAAAACTGTTTAGCTTGAATGCTAATATTAAGCAATCAGGCATGCTTCAGTGCCACACCTAGGTATATCCTGCCTGCTATTAAGACACCCCTGCCAGTACAACACTGCATAAGGTCTTTTCCTCACATGAATGTACTGGATAGATTAACATACGAATGATACATCTGAGGCCAGAGCATACGCGGAAAAGTGCAAAAATATACACTTGGCAGCATAGTGCTTGACATTTGTCAATAACGTTAATGAGGCGTATGACAATCGCGTTTTAACTTATCTCAAAAAGTAACTTTTGAAGAAATGTATCAAGGAGTTCGGCTAATTTTGTGGTTGCATCTTTGATTGGCTTTGATGTTCATTCTTCCGTTGCGCAAGAACGCGACACTGGGATTTTTCTAGTTAGGCTGAGTGAACACTGGCAACTCTTACCTCCTAAAAACACAAACAAGAGAAACTTTACGTAAAGAGAGGATTTAGTCGGGACATTCTTTGACAGTGGATTAGCAAAACGCAAGCTTTTTCGTCACACTTCTTAATAGGGATTGTTCTGAGTACAATTTATTATAAATTGTGGACTCCTGCGCTGTTCTGATTAAGACCAGCAGTTTAGTGCTGGCCACTGAAAAAAAAAAAAGGTGAGATTTTCAAACTCCACTCACGAGTTTTAATGACACTACCAATATCATTAAGCTGTCCTTTGCTGCCACTAAGCAGAATTTTTGGGTTTTTTCTTTTTTTTTACGGTGCACAAAAAAAATTGTGGTTTCTAAAGCTTGAGGTATTAAGATAGTGATTTAAGCGTAAATGTACAAAATGCATAAAAAGCGTACATGTAAAATGTCCTTGTCTTCGCTCGTGGCAGCTGGTACAGTGTGAGTTTAAGCAAAACTTGCAAAGAGAGCTCCTTGTTTCTCAGACAGATTAATTATTATGGCCAAAACAAATAGAGCTTATCGGTGCGAACCAGAACGTGCGTTGTTCGTTCAGGAAATTTCTCCTTTTTCAGCTTTGCTTTGCGCTTTAAGTCTTTCCTTTTGCAGGAGAATTCCGGATGGAATGAATCATAACATAACACATAAAAATGCACTGTACTGACTACTGTTAACTCAGACAAGCGGCACGTGTGCATTGGTTACATGACTGTGTTGTGTAAACTTCTTACAGAAAAATTTGTCTGCTGTTTCTTCCAATCCGAAGTAATTTTGCCACAGAACGACTGTCTTTTATATTAATTAAAGCATAAATATTTTACTCGTATCAGCGATTATAAATTCGTTTTAATAAATCTTTCCCTACTTCAAATTCAGGCCACTACGCTGACATTCACGAGAAAGAAAAAGGATTTATGTGGACAGTGCCATCAACACGATAAAAAAAAAAACACTTTTTTTCCTGAATCTTGCTTTCTCCAATACTGATGTACAATTAAATTAACCTAAGGATCGTCATGAAAACGAAGTAAGCATATATTACGACGAATGTATTTATGCGTAGGCACTAACTCACTTGAAAGGTTCGCTGAAGCTACAACGCTGAGCGACCACACTTGTGCCTTTAGTGCAGCTCTTTCTTTTCACACTCAGCAAGGTGTCGCCACCTTATATAAACCCGGCGCAATTGCAAGGTGCAAGCAGTGCAAGGCGCAAATATTACGCATTTAGTTTAGTGTTATCATCTGCTACGTGTCAACATAAATATTCAATAAATAGCTATACAGGTCCTTCAAACATCATGCTTTTTGTGCGATGATAACTAGATGTGTGGCCTGCTTCCACTGAACAATTTTTTTACGAAAGTAGAGAAAAAATAATTTAGAAACACTCATAACATCAATATCTCTATGCTCGATAATATTTGAATGCTGCGCTTACGTCACCGCCACTTCTAGCTACTAACCAGCTCAAACTTGCGATATTTGAGGGCTACTTGAAGATCGGACTAAAACCTGTTTTTGTGCACCATTGATGTTAATATGGCAAGAAATAAGATAATGCCTCGTCCTGCGTTTGTCTCAAGTGCAGTCATTTGAGCCTGAGAGACGACGGCAAAACTCACATAGGATACTTGAAACTTTGTCCCTGGATCTTGTATTTCAAGGATATTTTTGTGCAATAGACAACACGCTCGTGGTTGTTTGGATCAAGCCAAAGAGTTTTCAAAAAGGACACGATTTGAGATTTAAGAAAAAAGGAGAAAGTGCGCAGCATACCTTTCTTCTAATTTCCTGATTCTCGCCGTAACTTTTTCAGAGGGAACAAAAAACATCAACTCCTTAATTTTTTATACCTTTTTATGTGTAAGAAAGCGTCTCGATTTGTTTGCTCAGAAGCTTAAGCATAGAAGCGGCCGAACAGGCTAAAAAAGTAGTCGGAGAAAAAAAAAACGCTCATTTGGCGTCTTTCCAGTAGCTGCGCGGTAGCTCTGCAGTTGGTCCCGAACAGAAGCTTTTTCCTTCATCGTTAGCTTTGTTTTCGCCTCTGCCCACCTTAGCCAAGTCTGTGTACCTAGTTCTTTAGTTCTTCCTGGCCTCCTGCGTCGGCAAACCGGCTGTGCATACAGGAAGCGCATTAGGGCTTGGTTCTTGCCTCGAGCGTGCAACTGGCAACACCCCTTCTCTCCGCAGCCGCTGCGCCCGGTGCTCGCAAATGACGCTCTACGGTTAAAGCAGGTCGGCGAGAGCGCCTGACAACAGCGAGTGACGTCATAGAGAGACAAACTGTAGTTGCCTTGCAAGAATGACATTCATACTGTTGGCCGACAACGACGAGGCATTCACCAAGATAGGAAGAGAAGAGAGGAAGGGGTTGAACCAGGAAGAAAGGAAGGAAGTAAGGTAGGGGAAACATATAGATGCCATGCCTCGTCTTCGCACTCAGCGCCGCTATTTAAACCTCTACTTATTCGATTTACAGAGATTCGTTTAGGTCGAGGCAAGCGCAGTAGTACATCAGTGCGCAGGTGCGGTCTTGAGTGACGGCATAACAGAACGCACGCATTGTTATTGTAGACATTAGACGAGAGAACAGACCTCTCCCTGTGGAAGATAGGCCTGGAAAGTGAAGGCTGCAACGGCTCTTCTTCCATGTTTCCCTCACTCTCTAATGCACGCCCCTTGCTTTCGGAGAGACCTTCCGGTCTGTTATGAGGCGACAAGCCCTGGCGTACGGGGCAGCCTTATGTTTAACATCCACGAGCTCTCGCTTGGCGGAAACGACTTGGCACGTCGGTAGCCGACGTGCTCCGACGATACTCGTGATGAGATCGGTAAATGAAACAAAACACAGAGCAAAATAAAACGGGAAGAAACAAATAGAGGCTACCGATGGTTACCGCAAAACGCACAAGGCCTGCCTACTCTTGGGGAGCAAAGGAAAGAATAGATAGAAGCGAAAAATAGAAAGTGAGAAGTCCGGACAGAATGCGGAGGGAACGAATGAACATGCAGCTGCTTCCCCATCCCTCTGTGCTTGGTACGCACCCCTTGGACCGACTGCCGGCGCGTAGCGATGAAGACCTCGAGACACGCGTCATTAGCGATATCGATGACCACGCCTCTTTCTCTTTTCCTGCTCTCTGCCGCTTTTCATCTTCATCGATCTCTGTATTTAGTTTGACCTGTGTACGCCTCCCGAGCGGTCGGCCGCGCTCTCTTTCAGCGGGCGTGTGCTGCATTGAGGTCAAGTGTACGTGCTGGCACGACGGCCCCTCATTGCACGTGAATTGGTTCTATGCCCTCCGAGCGGCTTGCCTCTTCCCTTTGGTCAGCCAAGTCCTTTCCTTGTCAACGCTTACTGGTTTTTTCTAGAGTAATGTTTCAGTATTTTCTACGTCGGCTACGTAAGGTTCTCCTCTGGACGTGACTGCGTCGCATGTCAAGTACTCACCGCACTCTCTCGTTCGACTTTTTTGAGCCCTTCATCACCCTCTTTGCTTTGTCTGCGATGAGCCGATGACGTGCCTCGTCCCTTTTAGGTCGTCTATGAGGACTCATCATGCTGACGTGTTAAGAGAAGGGTTCTGGGCAAATGTATTAGAAGAACCGAGGATATCTTGACCTTCGAAATTTTGTCTTCGGTTTCTGTGAATTTGCAGCCTTCGCGTATTGTTTTTAAGGCTAGTGTTAGCCTCTGCTCCCCTTGCATTGTTGTGTACCTTTTCATCGCTCCCTTAGCTACTCTTACAGGTTTGAGACCAGCCTGCCACACCCCTATCGATAACATGAGCGGGTTTGTACGCATCGCACAAAGTTTAAAAATAGCTGAACAAATATAAACACCGCAAAAGAAGTTCGCAGTGCAGCAGAAGGTGCTCTTTGTGACTTGAGTAGCTTTGTTTCAGTTCGGCGCACATGTTTAACGTGGACGGAGAATCAATGTTGTTCGCCTGCGCATCAATGGTTAACCACAGCTTCCGCCCTTAACTCCGACGTGCTTCCTCTGGCCACTTTCCTTCGATCCGCCTCAACCTTTGCGCATAAGATTTGTGCTTTTCCACTCCTCTTGGGGTCTCTTCCCACCCGGAGGGAATTCTTCTGATCACCTGGTCCAATAGAAGCCTAACTTTGGTGATGGCAGTTTTTTTTTTTTCTTTTTGTCGCTTTTCTCCGGCACGCTGCATTTGCAGCCTGCGGCCACTTAGTTTTGCCCGACATCTTCGAGACTCTCTCTCTAATGTGGTTCCTTCTTGGCAATCTAGGAACCTTTCACGTTTCCTTTCTTTTTAAGTCGCTGCTGCGCACTTCTGCTTTTTATGCATATATAAACAGGCTGACTACTCGGTGCTTTTTACGTTTTGGCTTCTCAGTAGAACTCTGAGAGTTCGCCCGCTTTCGTTACAGTCCAGTATATCAGCTGGTAATTGCTCTATTTGCGTTGTTTATATCTGATTTACCTTCATGCTTTAAAATAAAATGCACATGGCTACTGAGCCGAAAGGGAACAACGTGTCCATTCACAGGAACCCTTTGATCGCAAAGCCTTGCACAATGTCTAACATTTTAAAGTTGTTGATTTTGGTCACAGAATTCTTCGCGATGAGCACAAAAAATAAGGACCCTTTACCCCTTTGCAAGAGACGTGTTACTAAATATTGCAATCCTGTCACATAGAGTTGCTTTACTTATGCTACGACAAAATAAATCGCGCAATGAACGTGACATGAAATGTGGTTACAAGACGACGCACAAGCAAGAGTGGAAGCAAGGCGGCTATCATTTTGAACACGTGCGGACGTTTTGCGCATACAGGAACGAATATGATAATGCGAATATCAGTGTTATAACTTCCTTCTTTGTTTGGGTATGTGAAGAAGAAGAAGTTCAATGTTTTGAGATGTTCTGAGCGTGTTCTAAAAAGCAATTCACGGGGGAATCCACGTCATTTCTCGGGATTTAACCACCCCGGCTTCGTGGCCGCACAAAAGGCACGTGTTTTCCGAGAAGTAGAAATGGGGTCGCGTAGCGAAACACCGTTGGTGCCAATGTGTAAGAGCTCCACCGTAAGGCTTTACGCTTCACGCAAACCTGCGCAGCGACGTAGTAGGCGACGCACAAAACGAAATTCGCGACGCCGTCTACGTTTGTTGAGAAAGAACAACGTTGATCTAAACATTCGCGTCTACTGCATGCGAGACAAGATGCTTGCATGCGTTTTGCTTTACCTTCCAACTGCATCTCCTCCCGGAAGCGACGGAAAGAAAGGGACAGCATGCCTTTCTGTACAAACACGAAGAAAACGCTGCTTGCGCAGAACCAAAGAGGATTTACAGGAAATAACTGTGGGCTGTGGAAGCCCAGAATGGAAACAAAAGGAATGTAAATACTGCTGTTTTTGTGGGATTTTGCCAACGCATGACTTGTCAGGCTGTCAGTACAAGCATCGTAACCTTGAAGTTTTGGAGAATGGTAGGAAGAACAAAGGGTTAGATAGCGCACGTTTGTTTCATTTTCTTGCTGAGACACACTTCAAAAGTTTGAATAAAGGAGATGTTACGCGCGTTGACACGAATGCAGAGGTGCCGAGATGCGCCTTCTGACCTAAACCAAGGACAGACAGAAGAGAGAGGTGACATTCTGAGCTCCCGAGGGACATTTGTGTCCTCAATGTCATGTACATGCGTTTTAGAGCAAGTTTTTTTCTTTCATTCAGGCTAACTGTGCATCAAACTTAAGCTGTGGCGAAAATAAAAGGCACAAATTTTTTTACTGATTCGAAACGCAGTCTCCGCGTGAATGAGAAATCTAAACTGAAGATGCTCTGTAAACAGTGCTTTCACTAAGGTTTCTTGCTTTCTCGTTTTGCCGAACAACCACCCACGCACGCACGCACGCAAACACATTAGCTTTGATTGGAAGAAAAATATTAAGACGTCCGTCTACTCAGACATCGGTCCAAGGAGGTCGAAATGAACAGCAGACCCATGCCATTTTGCGCTCCTCAGTCATTCATTTGGCTTTGGCCCCTAGGCATCATAGTTATGAATAAAAATGAACATAGCATAAGACTTAAGTGAAAGAAAATAGATTTCAGTGCAGCAGTGTTTCGTACATAATGTCGTCAAAGCATGCGTAATTCATTCATTCATTCATTCATTCATTCATTCATTCATTCATTCATTCATTCATTCATTCATTCATTCATTCATTCATTCATTCATTTCTGCACCCTATACTGCCTAGGTAGTGAGCCCCCTGACCGTGGCGGAGACAACACAGCGACGCAGTTTTGAGCCATGGTAGTTTTTGCAGCGCAGTTCGCTTTATTCGTCGATGGCTTTTCACTTGCTTAAGGTACACATAAGGCTCTGCGGTGCATCGTCTCGAGGGCTTCAGAATAATATCGACCGCCTCCCCAGCCCCACAGCTAATCGGCCCAATATGGTGCCACGTATCATTGCAGTGTTTGTTCGTTCACGCTCAAGGCAGCAGGAAAGGGTCGTTATCACTTTTGTTCGTGGCGCGAGAAGCGACCAGACTAATCTCGATTGTTCGCAGCCATGAAAGGCTGCATCTAGGTTTTTCCAGATTACCGTAGATGATCTTGACCTGTTATCTGGAAGTTTCCTTGCCGGCTTTAAATTGAGCGATGCCGCGAGCGGCGGACATTCGTAGTTCGACGACCGACGAGCACCTTTGTTGCTTACGCCGCCACCGAGTGATTCAGTTCTTTAGCGGGCGCAAGTCAGCCCTAATAAAGAGCTTCGTTTGCAAGTATTTCTGGTGTCTTCCTGACCTCTGGACTGCCGTCACTACAACGTGACATCTGGTGGAGGTGCTGGGTAGCCTTTCATGTTCCGGACACCCCCTACAAGCCGTGACGCCAGCCCTCTGAGTCATCAACCGCAGGACCTGAGTCCAGTCCACCGCGCTAGCCGACGCCTGCAAGGGGACGCACCAGAGTTCGGGAATCTGCCGGACCCTACCCGGAAGCGAAAGCCAGCAGCAACGTCCACCATGAGCTTGCCCCAGACGACGACTCCAATCATTCTGCAGCAGCCCCGGGTGCCACCAACCTTCGACGCTTCGCCTGGCGCCGACCCCGAAGAATGGCTGGAGCAGTTCGACCGAGTGGCTGTCTTTAACAACTGGGACGATGCCATGAAATTTAGGTATGTCTTCTTTGCCCTGAAGGGACCAGCAAGAGTCTGGTTCGAGAATGAGGAAGCCAGCCTTGCCAACTGGGAAACCTTCAAGGAACAGCTTCTGAAGACCTTCACAAACGTCGTGCGAAAGGAGAGAGCCCAGCAGCTGCTACAGTCTCGCATACAACACCCAAACGAGACCGTTGCAGTGTACACTGAGGAGATGAAGCGTCTCTTCCGGCTTGCCGACTCGAACATGAATGAAGAAGAAAAGGTCAAGCTGCTTATGCGAGGAGTTAAAGAACAACTCTTTGCCGGCCTCGTACGGAACCCACCGAAAACCGTGGCGGAATTCATAGAAGAGGCCTCCACGATGGAAAAAACACTTGACGCCCGAGCCCGCCAATATGAGCGCCAGCAGCGCGTTTTTTCAGCAAACTGCCTGGACGCCGCTAACAACGATAACCTGCGGGAGGTTATACGCCAAGCAGTACGAGAAGAGCTCCGACGATTGCTGCCAAACGGAACGCAGCCGCTGGTTTCACCACTTACTGACGTAATCCGGGACGAAGTTCAACAGGCCTTGGGTGTGACGCCGACACCCACGCAGCCTCTGCAGCCCCCAGCCATGACTTACGCCGCAGCTGTGCGCCGTCCTGCACCTCGACGACGGGACCCAAGCCCCTATCGCCCTCAGCCAGCTGCGTTGGACCGCCGCCCACTCGCCCCAACCAGCCCGTCCTACGAGCGACGCGCGCAGCCGAGGAAATGCGACGAGTGGAGAACTCCCGACCAGCGCCGCCCACTATGCTTCCACTGTGGAGAAGCCGGTCACGTCCTCCGGCACTGCCCATACAGAAGACTGGGCATCCGAGGGTTCTCTTACGACGCTCCACGACCCCGACCCGGCCAGCGACCAGCCGAAATCGAGGAGTTTTTGCGTCGGGAAGAATACTCATCGCCGAGCCGCCTATCACGTTCCCCGTCGCCATCATCCCCGCGCTTTGTATCTTCTAGCCGAGGTTACGCCATGCGTGGACGCTCCCCCAGCCCCCGAAGGTTAAACTAAATAAAGCAGCCTCTGGAGGTGAGGTTGCTTCTAAGCACAATGATAAAGATCCTCCTTCGACGAGTACTCAAGACCATGCCTCAACTACGACGACAACACCGACGACGACAACACCGACGACAACACCGACGACGACAACACCGACGACGACAGCTCCGACGACGACAGCTCCGACGACGACACCGACGACGACGACGCGGCCAGACTTGAAGCTTTTACCGTTGCCCAGTGAAGTAACGTCGCAGTACGCCCACCGCAGCCTCACTACTCGACGAAGCCGAGATCGTACACCGAAGACAACGTGCAATGCGAAAACGCGAACAAGTGACCTTGAAGTTATGATCGACGATCACGCGGTTACTGCCTTGGTGGACACCGGAGCTGACTACTCCGTCATGAGTGGGCCACTCGCTGTCCGACTCAGGAAGGTAACAACAACTTGGGATGGCCCGCTGATCCGCACCGCAGGTGGTAACCTGATTACGCCGTCAGGACGCTGCACCGCGAGAGTTACTGTAAATGGGAGAACCTACGCGACAACCTTCCTGATCCTACAGCAATGCTCGCGAGACGTGATTTTAGGAATGGACTTCCTGAATGAACATCGGGCGATCATCGACCTTCGATCCAAGTCGATCAAGCTTTCCACGGACAAAGCCATATCTGCAGCGACAGCGACTCATCGCGTTGCCTTAAACATCCTTGACGAAGTACTGAGCGTGCCGCCCCGATCAAGTGTCTTCGCCTGCATAGGTGCTGGAGACGTCGAAACTGCCGAAGGCGTCGTCGAGGGGAACACCCAGTTACTCCTTGATCGAGGACTGGGCGTCGCAAGGGGAGTCGCCCAAATCCGAGATGGCCAAGCCCAGGTGCTGCTAACCAATTTCACCGAAGAATACCGGCATCTAAACAAAGGTACGACGATCGCTTTCCTCGACGAGCTGGCAGACATCAGAGACATATGTGCCCTACCCGACCAACCCCTAGAACCATCTAACCAAGGCCATCAACCAATGTTTGATATCAACCCGGCATTAGCACGGAGCAGACAAGAACAAATACGCAGTCTTCTTCAAAAGTACAGCGATTGCTTCTCATCAGCATCGAATGTGCGAAGAACCCAGCTTGCCAAGCACCGCATTGTCACAGACGAACACGCCCGACCACTGCGACAGAGCCCCTACCGCGTATCGCCGCTAGAACGCCAAGCTATTCGCAAGCAAGTTGAGGAAATGCTACGTGACGACGTCGTCCAGCCATCAAGGAGCCCCTGGGCAGCACCAGTTGTCCTAGTGAAAAAGAAAGACGGCACCCTTCGCTTCTGCGTCGATTACCGCCGCCTGAACAGCATTACGAAGAAGGATGTCTACCCCCTCCCCCGCATCGACGACACACTGGATCGGCTATGCAGCGCTAAGTACTTCTCATCGATGGACCTGAAGAGCGGCTACTGGCAAATTGAAGTCGACGAAAGAGATCGCGAGAAGACTGCGTTCATCACGCCAGACGGACTCTTCGAGTTCAAGGTGATGCCATTCGGCCTCTGCTCTGCACCAGCGACATTCCAGCGAGTAATGGATACGGTGCTCGCAGGCTTGAAGTGGCAGGTTTGCCTCGTCTACTTAGATGATGTTGTTGTCTTCTCCTCAAACTTTGAAGACCACCTCAGAAGGCTTCGGATAGTGCTGGAAACGATCAAGTCTTCAGGCCTGACACTGAAACCAGAGAAGTGCCACTTCGCCTACGAGGAGCTGCTGTTCCTTGGTCACGTCGTAAGCAAGGATGGAGTTCGCCCAGACCCCCAGAAGACGGCTGCGATCGCAGAGTTTCCACAGCCTAATGACAAGAAAGCTATACGCAGATTCCTTGGATTGTGCGCTTATTACCGGCGATTCGTCAAGAACTTTTCGCGCATCGCTGAACCTTTGACCCAACTTACCAAGGCTGACGTGCCTTTTAAATGGGAAAGGCCGCAAGAGGAAGCTTTCAACGAGCTGAAGCGCCGCTTACAGTCCCCTCCTGTGCTCGGGCACTTTGATGAAAACGCCGAAACCGAAGTTCATACCGATGCAAGCAGTGTGGGCTTAGGAGCGGTCCTCGTTCAGAAAAATGGCAGAGAGGAGAAAGTTATCGCGTACGCTAGCCGTTCACTGTCGAGAGCCGAAGCCAACTATTCGACGACAGAGAAAGAATGTCTCGCCATTATTTGGGCCACGTCGAAATTTCGCCCCTACCTATACGGACGACCATTCAAGGTTGTGAGCGATCACCATGCTCTCTGCTGGCTGGCCAATTTGAAAGATCCCTCCGGCCGCCTTGCTCGATGGAGCCTGCGTCTTCAAGAATTCGACATAACTGTAGTCTACAAATCTGGCCGCAAACATTTCGATGCAGACTGCCTATCGCGAGCCCCCGTAGACGCAGCACCGGAAGAAGAAGACGACGATGCTTTCCTAGGACCGGTAAGCGCCAGCAGTTTCGCGCAGCAGCAGCGCTCGGATCCTGAGTTGCAAAGCCTAGTTGATTATTTGAAAGGCAAGACCGCATCGTCTCCCCGGGAGTTCAAGCGCCAACTGTCGTCCTTCGTCCTTCACAATAATGTCCTCCTGAAGAAGAACTTCGCGCCCAACAGGACAGTACATCTTCTTGTCGTGCCCAAGAATCTTAGGCAAGAAATTATGCAGGCATGTCATGATGAGCCGACTGCAGGACATCTCGGGATTGCTCGCACGTTGCACCGCATCCAGGAGAAGTACTATTGGCCGCGGCTAGCTACCGACGTTTCCCATTACGTGAAAACGTGCCGTGAGTGTCAGCGACGCAAAACGCCTCCGACTAGACCAGCCGGACTCCTCAACCCCATACCACCTGCAACTAAGCCCTTTCAGCAAATAGGAATGGACCTCCTCGGCCCCTTTCCGACTTCATCATCAGGTAACAAGTGGATCATCGTGTCCACCGACTACATGACCTGATACGCCGAAGCAAAAGCGTTGCCTAATGGTACCGCAACAGAAGTCGCAAAATTTTTTGTCGAGCAAATTCTCCTGCGACACGGCGCCCCCGAAGTGCTCATCACAGACAGAGGGACGGCATTTACAGCGGAGCTGACGCAAGCCATTTTAAACTACAGCGAGGCAAGCCATCGGAGGACAACTGCCTATCATCCACAAACCAACGGACTCACAGAGCGTCTGAACAAGACCATCGCAGACATGCTCTCCATGTACATCGACGCCGAACACAAGACGTGGGACTCCATTCTGCCCTACGTAATCTTCGCGTACAATACTGCCGTCCAGGAGACAACCAGGTTTACCCCATTCCAGCTGGTATACGGCAGGAAGCCCACGACAACACTCGACGCAATGCTCCCGCACGTTTCTGACGAAGACAACCTCGACGTCGCCGCCTACCTTCATCGCGCCGAGGAAGCCCGAAGACTTGCGCGGCTTCGCATTCAAGACCAGCAGCACACCGACGCCCGACGCTACAATCTGCGCCGACGAGACACGCATTACAAGCCAGGTGATCGTGTTTGGATATGGACGCCAGTTCGCCGCCGTGGATTGAGTGAAAAGTTGCTGCGACGCTACTTTGGCCCGTACAAGGTTCTCCGTCGCATCGGTGACCTCGACTACGAAGTCATCCCCGACGGCACGACAGCATCTCAGCGACGCCGCACACGCCCGGAAGTCGTACATGTCGTACGCCTGAAGCCATATTATGAACGCTAAAGGACTGGAAGTTTTCATTGTCCGTGTTTCAATTTCAATTTCAATTTATTTCCCAGAAGGTTCTGGTCGGCTGACTGGGCTAAAAGCTGTGCGTAAACAGCTTGACGAGGCCCCAGCCAGCCGTTACAAGGCATCGAGACGATGCTTCTTTGGAAGGGGGGTAATGCCACGTATCATTGCAGTGTTTGTTCGTTCACGCTCAAGGCAGCAGGAAAGGGTCGTTATCACTTTTGTTCGTGGCGCGAGAAGCGACCAGACTAATCTCGATTGTTCGCAGCCATGAAAGGCTGCATCTAGGTTTTTCCAGATTACCGTAGATGATCTTGACCTGTTATCTGGAAGTTTCCTTGCCGGCTTTAAATTGAGCGATGCCGCGAGCGGCGGACATTCGTAGTTCGACGACCGACGAGCACCTTTGTTGCTTACGCCGCCACCGAGTGATTCAGTTCTTTAGCGGGCGCAAGTCAGCCCTAATAAAGAGCTTCGTTTGCAAGTATTTCTGGTGTCTTCCTGACCTCTGGACTGCCGTCACTACAACGTGAATGTATTGACAAAGGCCCGTTCTACAAAGGACCAGAGTGAAACCAGCCATTTCCAATATAGTGCCGATTACCTATGCTGCTCTGGCTGGAATTCTTTATCCTGCAGCTGAATCTCATTGCACGTCCGTTCTTGCAAGTAACCTCCACTAAAATGCAGGCGCCGCAGTAGCACAGTCTTTAACACCACAGTCATTTCCACGACTCCCTGATCTTCTATATATGCCTCCGACACAACATGGTTTGCGCGCTAGACTCAGGAAACATGCGGCGGATAAAACAGGCTTTCACAGGTATGGCGAAAAGTTTTGTATCGTTACCTATGATTTAGAGCAGACTGCGAAACACTGGAATCCGCGACATTTCTCCTGTCGAAGAAACCAATACGACTCGCGAAGGAATATACACGCACTGATATGTGAAAACAAAAATTTCAGGTAATCAAAGCTCTATTTGGTATCGAACGCACGCAAATAGTTTTTAGACATGAACATGCGGAAAAAGACGCTCGCAGAGTTGTTACGCACAAATCCGGAAGACAAAAAAAAAATACCGTCGCTGAAAACACGTACGGACGTTTCAACTAACCGCCACGTTATTTGCATATGTATGTAACGATGCAAGCGTAACACGGGGCACGCGTAACGCGAGGACAGGGAGCACACTCGACTTTAAGTCCTTACAGACAGAATGGCAGCAAAAAAAAAAAACTGCAGGCTATCCAGCCTAGCTGTTTCGCAAAGCGTGACGGAGATCACGATGTCTGTGTTTTGTTGTCGCCTTAGCTGCGTGTCTTCTCGGTACACCCTTTTCCTAACTGCTCATGTCGCCTCCTTTTCTTTCCTTTTTCTTCCTTAAATTGACGCAGTTCGTGTGAAGCAGGTTCCCTTCAATTCAGCGCAATACCTTCCCTCATTTACCGACTCGGCCATGCGGATGTCTTCCGCCCCCCCAAAAAACCCGGGGCACCGACGCGAACCCGAAATGGAGTAAGGAGAGGGAGGGGTGACCCCTCGCTGTTTCGCCATTTGGTCGCACCACAAAAGCAAAAGCGAGGGTGCGGAACTCTGAAAATTTCAGTTTCTGCTTAACGCTTACGCCTCCTTCTATATTTTGCTGCCCGCTGCTGCCAAGGTAGCCTAGCCTAAATCTCTCGATCCTCTTTTTCTCTCTTTCCAAAGGGAAGCAGTGCTTTCGACGGGGCGTCGCAAAAAACACGTATGGAGGTAATGCCACCACTAACGGTGAAAACAAATGCGCAGAATGAAATAAGTAAGAAACTCAAAAATGCACTAAGTGCTGTGCAAGGATATTTTTTGTTCTTTTCAGCTAGTAGAAATCAGGCGCTGAGTTGTTCAGCCATGTTTGTTTCTTGTTTAGCTCCGAGTGTCTCGATCGCTTTCACTCCGTGTACAAAATGATGGTTGCTGGTTTCTCAACCTTGCGATCGTTGCTTGCACTTCTGGCAGAGTAACCTTTTGCGATTTGTATGGCGTACTTCAGGGATGCTATCCAAGGCTAGCAGGTTGAGTGTTTACCAAGCTTGATCGAACAATAAAATACAAAAAAAAACTTACCTCACGTTCACGCGAGAGCCAACCTGAAAGAGCTTTCCTGCATGATTCTTTCCGCGTACCTAATCTCGAAGGAAAGCAACAGAATAGAGTTATCCGAGTGTTGGACAGGAGAGAGAAGGGGTGGTGCATTAAAAGGGGGAAGTATAGCTAGGCGTTTTTAGTTTGCGTTTATCAAAGCATATAATATTGCCGTTAATTTCTGATCAGAAAAAAGATTTAAAGAAGCCTGTTTAGCGTCAATGTTAGAGCAGTTGACATGCCATGTTCTCTTATACAAGCTTGTTGCTTCACATATTAGCGATTCCTTACAAATGCTGAAGCAAGTTAGTAACGCCGGGATGCGTTCATCTGCATCCAGTTTTTTTTATGGCCCTGTTTTCGGTGCATCGTATTGTGTGAAGTGAATGGCGCTTTTATTTATGGCGTTCTGTTCAGTAAAGATATTGCCCTCGACGGTTTTTGTCCGTGGCAGAGCCAATTATACGAGCACCAATGACAGAAGCGGGAGACTGAAATATAATTTTTACAAATTTTTAAAAACATGTATGAAGTATTCGTACATTTTTAGGGTTTCCTTTTATCTAAACCTTGAAACAGTCATTGCCCCCTTTGACGCCATGGTAGCTCGAATTTGTTATGCACAAAAAAGACGTTTTTTAGACGGTACTAAAATATAATTCTCAGTAACAAGCATAGGCGTTTGTTAGCGGTAATTATATGTAGCTAAGCCCTCCGTATGAGAGGCCTTCCCTTTTGGCTTCAAAGGAAAGCTTGCTACGCTGAATTAGAGGCAGCCCTGAACAAGTGCTGCAGGCCATGCCACACTGCAACAAGCCAGCAATGCATAAACTAAAAGCAGACCAGAAAATTGTCGCTGTTCATGAAGTTGTGTCAATAACAAGTCTGTGGGGGCACAAATGTCGTTAGACAGAATCCCAGTCCACAAAACTCAGCGAAGCAGTGTGTAAGGTAATCCCCTAAAAAGTTGTCGAAATGAATCAGGCAAGCGTGCATACTAAGATGTTGTAAGAAGAACCCGCGGCTTAGAGGAGCAAAAAAGCGTTCAGAAAAGGAACTCTTACTAGGAAACACGCGCCAAAAAGAAGTCTCTCTTCTTGCCAGGAAGGCAAAGTAACCACATACACAGTGACGCACTCCGGTTAAAAGAGAACATGTGGAGAAAACTACCGTGCTGCATAACGATGCTGGTGCAGGTCGGTCAAACGAACTCCGTGGAGCAGCAAATAAAATGAGTAAGTACCTTTCATGCGGCATTATCTTCACCGCACCGCGCAGACGCAGACCTCAATTCAAGGTGAAAGCAGGGCGAATAATGTTTGGGCTCCTGACTTAAATTTCTCCAAGAAGGAAATAAAAAGTAAATGAAGTGTTGTTCAGTCGCGGGTGATAAGAACTTGCGTGCTCTCGGGAAGGACCTGCGCGTAAACCGAATAAACTCCGCGAAGTAAAACCAACTTATGTTTGTAACTATTCCGACAAATTTGTTTTACTAGATAAAGCAAACTTTTCAGAGCAAGCCCATTACTCGAATTGCATTTCGCAGTGGTTTTTAACTATCCTGTTGTTGCGCGTAACCTTTTGTTATCACCATTCTTGATGGAGGCGCGATAAGGCTGTTCCATGAGGAAGGCGAACTCAACTAGATCAATCACTTTTTATCACGTCCAAAAAGCTTGTATCTTTTTACGTCTTTTAATCGGGACAGCCTCCTTTAAAGATAATGTTCTGTTCACAATTATTCAAGAAATGAGGTTGTATTCAAGTGACCTGTTTCCACGGGCGGAATGATTCCCAATAGAATCAAGTATTCTTGGAAGAGTAACGCAAAGCGCTTATCTTTGAGCCCGTGAACAGAAATCGGTGCCATTGCCTTTCTCAGTGAAAGGAACATTTTTAAGTTCCGAGAGCACTCACCTGTTTCAATGTTTAACGCGGTAAGGTGCTCTAAACTAGACATTGAAAGAGCTTTGCTATGACTTACGTTTGAATTGAACCAAGGGTTCTGCTTTTAAAATAAAAAATGTTAAGTTGCACTGACGGCTAGCAGTGAACTCGAAATTCAAAACGGCTTCGAAGGGAACCATAATGTGTTCTTTTTTTCCGCCGTAGATGTTTAATTTTGTCCGCATTCCACATGGATGTTTGTTATCACTAGAAAACAAGAACAGGAAGGCGTCTTGGTGAGCTTCAGTTGTGTTTCAGGAGCTGCAGGTTTAACGAGAGTGTTTTAAAATTCAGTGCCGCAGAAGGGGTGGACTAGTTTATGGTTTATGGTTTATGGGGGTTGAACGTCCCAAAGCGACTCAGGCTATGAGGGACGAGTGCAGAGCAACGGAAATTCCGACTATCAGGGGTTCTTTAATGTACACTAACATCGCACAGTACACGGACCTCGAGCATTTCGCCTTCATCGAAATGCATCCACCACGACCGGGACCGAACCCCCGTCTTTTGGGTCAGCAGACGAACGACATAACCACTGAGCCACCGCAGCGGCGGTGTGGACAAGATTTACCATGTTTTGTGTCGAGAAGGCAACGCCACCATTGTAAGAAAATGCGCCTTATTATTTGGATAAAGCGGCTTCACTACTACGAGTAATGAAATAAGATATATGGAAAGAAAAAAATGTCAGCCGTCCGAGCACAAGAAGAAAAATGAAAAAAAAAAGACATTGTCTTTAATAAACATATATGAAGGCAATCACAGTTAATGCTATGTGTAATCAGAGCTTGCAAATAAAACACTTATCGTTGCAATATAGCCGTAGGTGGCGCCCTCTTTACGACAATCATCTGGCTCTTCGAGCTGTCGCCTCTCAGAATGAAAAAAATACTAACAGCAGAAGAAAGAAATTGTTGAGACGACGATTGCACTTGAGCTTTCGTTCCATTTGCTGGAAAGAAATTAGCCGTGAAGAGGGCACGATCAAGACGAAAAGGCGTGATGGAAACCATGGTTCGAGAAGCGAAGGAGATACGTTTGCCAACTAGAGCAAGTTCTGTTCGAGAGAAATGCAAAAAAAAAAAAAATCTATGTTCTGTCTTGGTGCTCCACGCTCTCCCGCCGCAGCCTCTTCCAGTGTAAAGCCGCCCGCCGCTCATTGTTTGACCGCGATCCACTGCTGCAACCCGTGCTACCCATGCGGAAGGCCTGCGCGGGCCTGGTTTCCTTTGTCTAAAAATAAAGCAGGATTCGTGCACGCTTCGTCGTCGATTCGAAAACTGGTGCCACGGGAGAGGAAGCGAATCGCAGATGCTGCATACAAAGATGGTGTTCTCGTTTGCTCGACTCGCATTCATTGTTCCTTTCTGAGTTGCTTGCACGCTCTGATGTTTCCATTGTTGCTTCCGATACTGCGTGGCTTCCCATTCAGCGTCGTATCGGATACTGGAGAGCAGATGCAGCTTGCCCTCTCTTTCTGCTGTGCCAAGAGCATGCTTATGCCGAAAGAAATAGTGGATAGGAAAGAACGCTATAGAATAAGCCCAACTTTTTTTTTTATCTTAGAGGCCTTTGAGAGACACAACCATCATTTGAGGGAGTAAAACGGGTCGAGCACGCCTGTAAGCCTTTCATTTGCTTCCTGGGGTGTTGTAGACTTTACCAGAAGAAGCTTAGTAAAGGTTGAATCAATCTGAACCAGACATTCAGTATGGTGCGGATTGAACAGCCTGTTTCGGTGCGAGGAGTGGTTGCAAACACTGTTAAGTGAAAGTGTTGAATCAGGGCGAGAGAAAAGCATAAACAGAAAGAATTTTCTAGTGGCCCAGTCAGGCTTTCGAGACCGCTGCGAAGCGACTTGTTTTAGGACGCTGCATTTGCGCTCTCGCCGTGCCTACTCTAGACTGGGCGCTCCTCTGATCCCGACTGTCTTGCTTGGATACATAGAGTCCATGCAAATCGACGTAGCTTTACGCATCCGCTGAACCGATGCGTTACTATGTGGGTTCGGTAAGTGAGCTTAGCTTTTTAATAAAAGGCGGGAAAGAAAAAAGTAGCTGTACTGCGGCATTACACAATAGGTTATATGGTACAATAGAGGACAATCGTTGGCCCTCAAGCCACTCTTAAGGCTACAGTTACTCCTAGCGTAAATTGGATTGTTCAACTTGACTATTCCTCGGATTGTTTGCAGCATTCATCATTTTTTATTACGAATGAAAATTTGTATTGCAAACTTGCCTCACTTCACTCCCTTTTAAGGAAATGAAGCTTTGTGTTCTTCTTTCGGTTGCCGGTTGTCGCTATTTCCACAACTTCCACGTCATTTAATGGGCTGTCGTAACGTGCAGTTAGACGTACCAAAAATACAAGAGAAACACAATTCCAGTCCGCGGCTCCTCATCAAAACGCCCTCCTCTCTCTGCTATTAATAACAATACATCCCTTACACTTCACTCTCACTGTTCCTACACCCACAAAGTAGACACTTTTTTTTTCGCGTACTCAAATAAGCAACCAGAAAGAAAAGAGTTTTTCATAAAGGCTCGTTAGCTCTCTTCATTCGCAGGAATGGTATTGTTCGAAAGTCATGTCGTGCCGTCCCATCAAAAAACCCGTCTCGCCAAGAAAGAACAGGCAGCTGCCGCTATTTGTTCTCCTGAGCAGGGAGTCGCCTAGGGGCATCACTTGTTGCGAAAACCAATTTTTTCCTAACCTTCGCCGAGGGACCGCCTTCGATTCCTGCAGGTGGTAGGCTCATTACTAGACTCACTAGAGCTCGGCTTTATTAATACGGGGCTGAAGAACACAAATGTGGTGGCCGTGCAGTGAATAATGAAGTAGTTCTTTTGTTCTTTTTTTAGGCCTTTCATTTAGTGAGCCGTGACACTCTTGTCATTCCTATCTCTCTTCGTGGCTCTGCTTCTCGAAGCTACATCAGCGAGATCTTTGTGAATTGAGTATCTGCATCTTGAATAGCGATAGCAGAGCTGCCATTTTCTTTTAGCTGCGCAAATATGAGTGCATAGGCTCTTCACAAATGGCGAATCCGCAGAGTGGCTACTATAGTTCGTTCTAAATTAACGACCTGACGATAGCAGAATACACACAAGTAGAGAGCGTAAAACTCATGTCTAGAACACGTTCTGGGCGCGTGTCGGGCAGAACACGTAATATCTAGCGATAGTATTTGGTTAACAATGGGCTGGTTGGAGGCATGTGCAGTTAAACTCGTAGGATTTCATCGTAATTTTTTGCCTTCCTGGTCACAGCGGCTTTGGGAGCTGCGGAACCGTCAGCTCTGCCGTTCTAGACATGTGTTTTCCACTTAGTATTCGTATATACAAGCACGTACGCATGCACGCGAAGACAAAAGTGTACATACATAGCCGCATCAATAACGCAAGCTGTGTTCGGCACACGGTTGTTTGATCACAGCATGACAAGCGCCAAAGCGTGCATGTTGTAGGTGGGACCTTAATGCGTCGTCGCTTGCTTTGCGCAGAAAATTAAAATAATTAACTTGTTCCAAGCAGTGGTGATATCGTAAACCTCAAGAGTGACGAAAGCCATGCAGTTACGTTTCCGCTTCAATTTCTTGAACACAAGGAGGACCAGCCCACGTAAAGAGGGCGTTTTATCCTCTAGGGGAAGTCTTAAGTCGTAGATTTCATCTGTAGGGAGACAAAACGTGTTGTAATGATTTGCCTGGAATCCCGACACATGTCAGATGCATGTTTTGAGACCAACAACTTCGTGTTGCAGAAGATTCGTAAAAAAATACTGTCAACAATTTCATTGCCACACCATTGGCCAGTCGGTCAATCCATCGATAGTTTATGTTTTATGTGGGTTTAACGTCCCAAAGCGACTCAGGCTACGAGGGATGCTCCGGAAACTGCGACCACCTGGGGTTCTTTAACGTGCACTGACATCGGGCAGCACACGAGCCTCTAGAATTTCTCCTTCATCAAAACTCGACCGCCGCGGTCGGGATCGAACCCGCGTCTTAGAGTCTGGAGCCGAGCGTCATAACCAGAGAGCCACCACGGCGGCCGAGCGACAAATAAATCAATCAGTAAATAAACAAATGCACAAATACATTACTAATAAAGCTATCAATAAATCTATCAAATAATATATAAAAAAATCAACCAATAGAGTGGTTTAATAAAAAATTGATTATTAAAGCACACTAATTGCTCGGTGAGTCAATACATTCATGCAGTCCATCTAAAAACGGTGCACAGAAAAACACGCAAAATACAGGGAGAACGGACAGGACAAGAGCGCTCTTGCCCTGTCCTGTCCTGTGTTTCGGGTGTTTTTCTGTGCGCCGTTTTTAGATGAATCGTTACCAACTAGCCCAACTTTCTGCTTTACCGAACTCATGCAGCCATAATAAGGCAAAGAATTGGTCGGCTGATCGATCCCCTAATCAATCAATCCCTCCCAGCGAAGGTTAAGAGCCACATAACGCGCCATTCAAGCCGATGCACAAACGCACTGCAGCAGCTGGCGCGATCTGATTCCCTTCCCTTGTCGTCTGCAGCGGTCGATCCGCGGGGCACGACGGTGTTGGCGACCGACGGCGGCCGCGCGGTGATCCCGTGCCTGGCAAAGTTGCGTGTGGAGAGCCGCAACGACTCGGCTGTGCTGGTGCGCTGGTTCCGGGCGGGCGACAACAGCTCCGAGCCCTTCTACAGCCTGGACGCCCGTTCGCGCAGGGGCGGCCTCTCCAAGGGGCACCACACGCGCGGCGAGGCATGGAAAGGGCGCTCCTTCTTCTCGGTGCTCCAGGAGCCGCCCAGCCTGAAGGTGAACCGCGTCGACTACGCCGACAGGGGAACCTACGTCTGCGACCTGCTCTACGCCAGCGGAAGACGCTACAGCGCTGCCGTAGCCCTGGCGGTGTTCGGTAAGTCCGCTGCATCGCTATTTGCACTGCTTTATTAAAACAGCATGAAATGCTTGAGGTACTGTACTAATGAGCGACTTCAATGCGAAGGTAGGCAAGAAGCAGGCCGGAGACAAGGCGGTAGGCGACTATGGCATAGACTCCAGTAATCTGCAGAGAGGAATAATTTACGGATCATGAATACGTTCTCCCGGAAACGAAAGAACAGGAAATGGACGTGGAAGAGCCCCAATGATGAGACTAAAAATTTAATAGACTTCGTAATATGCGCGCAAGCTCCTATCGTGGAGATCCTTGGAAAGGTGAGTTACAGCGACCGCAGTATGGTGAGGTCTCGAATTAGCTTAGGCTTGAAGAGGGAATGGAGGAGGCTAGTGAAGTGGAAGTCCATTAACGAGTTAGTGGTCAGAGCGAAAATAGAGGAATTCAGGATATCGCTCCAGGACAGATATTCAGCTCTAACTGGGGAACACCATTTTAATGTTGAAACAATGAAATATAATGAGCGAAAAGTCTTATTAACCGGATATTCTCGAAATATTATGTTTGCAGCTCAAGACAGTTGTCAGTCGGGTAGCACGCCCAGAAAACGATGTTGTTTAAAAGTCGCTAACGGTTTTCCTTCTCGACAGAGGCGGAAATCCTGTAGCTCATTTCGGGAGATAGGTAGCACTGCTGTTTTCACTGTGTGAAACATGAACAGTCTTGCTTAAAAAAATGATTGTCTATGGCGTCTAAGCCATCTTGTGAGACTGGTTCGATAAAGCTCGTACTTGGACCAGAAGCCCAAGTGGAGACATCACCACCATACAGAGAACACTGCAAACCGGGTGCGAGCCTTAGTGGTATATCCGCCATCACATATTAAACAAGAAAAGGGGTCAGCAGCCGCCCTGTGGAACTTCCGAACTCTGTTGTTGATGAGACCATGCTCTACGCTTTTTCCTTTGACTGAACCGGTTTTTTCCTATTAGTCAGAAAGTTAGAAATCCTCCGCAGCGGCATTCCCCTCACATCAGTCTCTTGTAAACTCAGCAGTAAGTACATAAACATGACTGATAGTGTCGAAAGTCCATTTCCTTTCCAAAAATACTAAATCGTGACACTACCATGGCTTTGTTTCTGCTCAACGCATGTCCCAATGCTGATAATCACGCACATTGTGCGTCGATGCCAGCTAAAGCCAGTCATGAACGCCGAGAACACTCCCGACTCTTCAAACCACCAGTGGAGCCTGGCGGACATCATTTTCAACATTTTTACATAAGCAGCTCGCCAGGCTGACGAAGCGAAAAGAGTCGAGAACTAGGACAAATTTACATAGATTTCACCATGGATGACGCGAGCACTCTTCGATCACATCACATCACTTTATTTTCCTTACCTGGGGTAAGCAATACCTGGGGTATTACTTTCTTGGTACATAGGTTGTTAAATATCTGTAGTAGGATAGCTCAATTCAATTCAATTCAAGGTTTATTTTCCAGTTTACACTGGAAGGCTTCCAGGGCTAAAAGCTGCTCTAGGCAGCTTTACGTGGCCACTGAAACCTTCACTTGGCTTTTACAAAACGACAAAAACAGTGGAAACGCAATAAATAGATCACAAAAACAAGAGCAGATATAATAAAATACAAGATATAACTGAAAAGCAGATGATTTGAATCACTATTTATAATGAGAAATAGATTTTTAACGTTGAAGAACCTATTCTGACAACCCATAATAGATTGAACGATGTCGTACTCTGATTAACATCACATCAAAAAACAAACAGGAAATCATATGACACAGTAAGAGAAAAAAAAGAAACGTTACATATTTACAAAATACTGCTGCAACTGTTTCATTGTGAGAAGTTCTGTGTCCTGATGCTTGTTAAGAATGGTAGGAAGAGAGTAGTGCAGTGTTTGTAGCTTGTGCTCTAGAAGCTTGTGCTGTGCTCTAGAGCCTAAGGTTTTGAAGCATGCTCGGCCTGATATCGTCAGGATCACTAGTAGTCTTTGGCAAAAAGGATGCAAGACACATTGAAGTTCACCGATTTTGAATCCATGTTCAAAATAAACGTGTTTCGCAAGAAAGCAAGCGCTAATTTTTGTGGCACATGCGCATCGAATTTCGCAAATTTCTCGCAGTCTATGAAGCGCTGGGACGTGAAATAGGCTGATGAAACTTGTCAGCAAGCACTGTTTCTGGAGCCCCAGAGCTATTGCAAGGGCTCGGAAAGGATCATTCGGCGTTGCGGGCCCACTTAGAACTCCGACTGTCAGTCAGATCCTTGACACTATATCTGAGGAGCAACGTGCTACTCAAGTCACGCCATCTCATTATGCTTCATTTCTGCAGAGACTGAAGCTTAGCAGAGCATACTTTCTGAGCTTCAGGACGTAATTTTAAGGACCCATTTCGACGATAAGCCCTTTCCACTCTTTTCTGAACAACCCTTAACCGCTCATATTTTGTATATGCTAGTGAATTCACCCAGTATAGCGACTTTCTTGGTACAAAAGTTGGCCTTGTAGCAGCGAGGTTAAACCATCCTTAATATCGCCATTCCAATTGTTTTAGAGATTACAAAGCGGAAAGATTTACAATTCAAAGATTGCCTTGACGTCAATCTCTCACACAGCGTAAGCGAGGGGGTTTTGAAGTATGTCACAGTGGTCCCTCTTTCGTGCCTCAGTGTCTGTTGCGGAACCGTTATAAGATATAAGATCCGATGTACATAAAGTCAAATCTATGCAACTAGAATCTAGGCAGCCACGCAAGAAGGTCACTGAGCCGTTCTTAACACCTCTTTTTGCTTAAGTCACGTACTTTTTTTGAATGCTACACAATTTTGTAATTTTTGGTAGAATTCTTTCATTTTAATTCATTAGCGGTAACAGGCTTTTGTCACAATATCTTTAAAGAACATTTGGTTTGCAGTTACTGCACGATTCCGTAATCGCTCGCCGAATCTCTGATGCTTATTGCAGAAACGACGAGAGAGGAAGCCAGACCAAAACGCAAGCCAAATTTCCCGAGCAACGAACCGTCACAAGGACTACGTCTAAGAGGAGGGCCGTCTCTATTTTTCATGCGTTTCAGTGACTTCGCTGATCTGTGCCCTCTGACCTAGGTCCCATCCGCGGGATGGAATCTGATTCGCCCTTCCTTCCTTCTTTCCTGTTTTGCCCCTGGCGTTTCACAACATTTTATCTTGCGCTTTATTCTTTCTCCGCAACACAACTTTCCTGATTGGGTGCACACTTGAAGGGTCTCGAACAAGATTGCATTTAGTTGCACTCTGCTTGCGCGAAAGAAGCACAACAGTGGGAAAAACCAATTTGTCATCACGGCTGAGTACTCTACCCCGCCACGGTGGTCTTACCCCTACTCTGTGGGTTTGTGTTTGTGCGTTCGACGTTGAGCGCGGGGAGAAGCTCCGTGCAGTGAAGTGAGTGGATTCCTGTGTCTCGTTGCGAACAAGCTGCATAATGTGTTCATCTTTCATGATTTCCGTTCCGACGAAGCACAAGGAGTCGCACGCACTCAAAAATTTGGGCAGGGAGGTTCGCAACGGCCTGGTTGATAGCTGGCGTGATGAATATCCGACTTTTCGCTTTTCATTTTCATGAGTTCCTGCGAGTGACTGTTTTCTAAATTAAATGTGTACATCGAGGCGCATTGATATGACAATTCAAAGTTCTGTTGGGAGAACTGGATTGCGCCGTCATCAGTCCCACTATAGGGTGACCTGAAGCGCAGCATCCATAACTGCGAAGCAGGGTAGAAATACTCGCTACTTTAACCGGAGCAGTTCAGTTCATCTGCTACCTCGCTCTTCCATTTCTTGTCCTCAGGGCTAGTATGCTTTCTAATTTCATGGCTCGAGATACAGAGGCAACTAATATTTTTTTATTTATTTATTTATTTATTTCGTGTACCCTCAGGGCCAGATGCATTATAGAGGGGAGTGGTTACAAAAATTTCAGAAAAAAAATGTACAGTGCAGCAAACTAATAGCTCCTAGTTATACATTATTAGCTGTTGGGTTCTTGGTGTGCTGGTTAATAGTATATAATACACAAAATACAGCGCAGCAATACAGTGAATAGATCTGACGTTGACACCAGCTACTTTATATTGCCTTATATTGATTAATTTCTTTATAATATTTGTTGAAAATAACACTTGGGCGATTTCTTGAGTAGCATGATTTTGTGAGAAAGCACATGCAATTTTCTGGAAGCTTTTCCATGAACTGTAGCAAGCCCTTGCCCTCAAAAGCACAGGAAGTCTTTTGTTGCGGAATCAACGCTACGCTAGGTGTGAGCGGTTTCGCGGAGCCCCGAAGAGCCCCAACTGCGCATGCGCGAGGAGCGAGTGTGAGACAGTTACTGCGTAATTTCCTTTCCTCAAATACAATTTTCACTTTCTTCATTGCGGCCCCTCTTTCTTCTTTCACTCCCACTTCCTCCCTTCCTCTATAGACGGATGACGGCTGTCCACCGAGATATGTGAGGGAGTTACTGCGTAATTTCCTTTCCTCAAACAGAATTTTCATTGTCTTCATTACAGCCCCTCTTTCTCTCTCCTCTTTCACTCCCACTTCCTCCCTTCCTATATGGTGCGGTTCAGGTGTCCACGGAGGTGACAGAGAATTACTGCGCCATTTCCTTTTTCCAAAAAGCGTTGCGTTCAAAGGGCAAGACATTGCGCCGAAAGAATGGTGGCGTTCCGTGAACTCCCTGGCAGCGCTACAACGCGCTGTCGCATTGCACTCCTAAAGGCGAAGCTTAAGCGTCATTACGTAGCAGTTAATTAGTATTTAGTAATTAATCAGTAATTAGCCAATAATTAGTCATTTGAAATCACTCAGTAATTAGTACTTAATTATGTGTGGCGTCATTCAGTGGTGACGTCAAGAGTGCAACAGAGGCAGTCAAAGTAGTGCGGAAAACGCTTCCGCCTCTACGCATTTTAGACAGTCAAAGCGCCCTCAGAGATGCCGCCGCCGCTGCGATTGCCGCGCCGTTACTTCCACAATTTTACTCAAAACATAGACGTGGTCCCCAAAATACAAAACCCGAGTGCGGAGCAGTGGGAGACTCTGCTGTCCAGCGACCGCTGTGAAGACCAACAAGGTCTGGTACGGCGAGCTCAACGGCGGCAGTGGCCAGCGGAGCCCTGAACTGAGGGCAACCGACCACTGATTACAGGCGGGCGACTTCGACAGAGATGGCTCCTGGGGGTAGAACCAAGACGTCTCTGAAGATGCCCCCAAAGCGCAGGAAAAACCATTAATGTAAATAAAGTTTTCCCTTCCTTCGCGATGGCCATTGGTCAAACCACAGCCATTTTGTTTAGCAATGCAGTCACTGCATCGCTGTCATCCCACTGGAAAAGTTCTGAGGGCGCTTAACTTACTTGGAGGAATGCGAAAGCATGCGTTTGAGGAAAGGAAATGGCGCAGTAGATCTCAAATCTGAACATCTCGGTGGACACCTCAATCGCACATTCAGGGAAAATGCAGTCTCACGAAGTATGCAATTGAAGGTCGATATGTTATTGGTCCGAACCCCTGTCGCAAGCTAACCTCTAACTTGACTAAAACATGTAGCTATATGCAAAGAGAAATGCTAAGAAACCACCGGGAATGCTGTATGATTAACTGTTGTACAAAATTTTCGCGAATGCGTTCGGGAATACTGCCGCCACATGGAGGTAACCGGTGATGACAACGCTGGGATTTTGTGTGAGTCGGCGGTATTTGTACGAACCTTAGTCTGCACTCATTACCGGAAACAGTTCTGTTTCGAAAGGCTCCTAAGCGTCGTCCAATTTTGAGTGAACTAGATACTGCACCTACGCTGTAACTAGGCAAAGTTCTTTTATTCTCTCTAATTTTCTTTCTCCGTACTAGTTCTAAGTTTTATTGCTTTATGAGAAGCTGGAAGCCCACGGCTTCCTTTTCATCCGACTGGGTCTGAGATCTAATCTGTGAACAGAGGAAATATCACCAGTACAAAAAACATACTTTATGGTGGGCGAAGAAGAATAAATAAAAATGAAGTTGCCCTGCCAGCACTACCTAAGTATACAGAATGGGAAGCGCATGCTGCACTCTCTGCTCTTACCTATATAAATTATGATGCGCGAAGCACAAAAAGTATAAGAGAATAACTTATCACATCCGCGTCCTACCACAATACACATAACATTACAGGTGCAAAGGAGGGTACTCAGAATCAAACCAGAGTATAAATTGGAAGAACGCACCATACAAAAAAAAATATGGTATCATGCTATTAGCGTTATCAACGAAAAACGTCGACTAGCACATTCGCGAACTTTTGCGCAGGGTACCAAACAGAACATAAATAATTAAAAGATGCTTTTTGATGTGTGGTATTTTATTAGATATCACTAAGCAGTGCTTGGGTTAAAATACATTTAAGTGCAGTTACTAAGGAACATACTCTGGATGTTTTAAGACGATCGCCACTTTTCGAATTTCGATGGAGGTGAAATTCTAGAGGCCCTTGTACTGTGCGATGTCAGCTTAAAGAACCCTTGGTGGTCGAAATTTCCAGAGCCCTTCACTGCGGCGTCTCTCATAGCCTGAGTCGCTTTGGAACGTCAAATTCTCATAAACAAAACCAAACTAAACTTTTATGAATCGCTATTTTATAAAATTTCACACAGTACTTCCCTCTCAGCTTCCGTACCCTCTATATTCGTTCTAACTAGAGAACTTCCCAGTGATTACTTATGATAACATCTATTGAATCTTCAGTTTATTATGGCAGGTCATAGGTTTCACAGTCTGCCTTATTTGAACAAGCGTGGCATAAATCGCCACTTTACGCTTGTAGAGCTGATTTGTAGTAGAAATTTCTCATTACTTTTGGAGTCCGAGTAATTTAGAATACACTACTCTTCAGAAGACAGAAGGTTTTCGCTTGAGGTATTTGAGATTTGTAGTGGCTTTTAAGAGATTTCTTTTTTATGTGACAAGTTATCCTTACTTACGCAAGCTTGCATTAAGTTGGAGAATATTATGTGCACCAGGTAATAAAAAAAAAAGATACATTCCTCAACGAAACGAGTGGTGCCTCCGTTATTCGAGTTTTGAAGTGTGCAATTCTTAGAGTACAGCAGTGTTCTACGGATATTCCTGTGTAGGTTTGAATTGTTTTGCTTCTTTGGTGACATCGACAGCGTAAGTTTTACTTCACGCTCCCCAAGTGGCGTAATGTCGTGCGTCGCTGCAACCTTTCACCCATGACGGGGCTCTGTGAACAAAATGACCGTGTTGTTTTAGTCTTTCTTATTTCTATTTCAATTTCATCGGCACATTCAGGCCCTTTGATGTGATAGCGAACTGTGCTGACACTAAAGCTAAAAATCCCTCGTTAAATAAAGCGGTCTACGTTGAAGGTCACTTAGCAGCGTAACACAGTCTGCCAATCTCTATGAAGGTATTCAAGGTTTCGTTCCACAAGCTGTTGTCCAACCTTCCAAACTTCCACACTTACATTCTCGTTTAGAGCGGCCCTGACAAGAGCAGGTGGCATTGCCGAGATTACACTAAATGCCCAGCACAGCGGGATTATTAGGTGAATACAATGCATCTTTTAATGGAGGTCAGATATATACAGAAACCATGATGAATCAGAGACACGCACAATTCGGCTTCACAATAACAGGGACAGCGGCGCTCGTCACGCCCAGCTGCGAAGCAAGGTTAGATGACCTTTTGCCATTAGATATTTCTAAAGCTATGCATTTCTCAGCTATCTCTCTAACCACAGAGGCGGTAAACTTTCCTAACTACCATCAAGAATACGGCGCTAAATGTGAAAAAAAAAAAAACGTAGCGGTGTGTCCAATAACTGTTTTATCTTGGGCTGTAATTTTTTATTAAGTGCTATGGAAAGACGTTGCGGTCAGATAAAAGAATGGCCTCTGTTTGAGAATACCTTAATTTGTATATAATCCATCAGTGTAGATACCCTTCCACAACCACTACGGCAAGCTTTGAATGCTGTTTTTAAACATTGAGAGTAGTTTCTTTGTGACCAACATTACATGTCGTACGTGGCACCATAGGACTTTGGCAGGTTTCCCAAGGCAATGAAAAATTTGTACGGTGCGCTCTCCGTGGCTGACGAAAACGTCAACAATGCGATGCGTTTAGTGTCGTCGATAGTCACACGCACTCTTCAACGATATCGTGCAGACTTAGTGAACAGGCGGCAGAAGTTTTTCGTCGGTAGTACAGGCTGGGTCAAAAAATGAGGGGACATTTTATTTGCCGGTAACAGCTTCCAGTCCTCGTATTTTATGAGACGACTGCATTGAGTAGCGCAAAAATTATTTAACAATCCTCTTGGAACCACTTCGGCACGAGGGAAATTACGTATTGGTATCGCCATGCCGGGACTCTGCTTGACTAGTTAAGACTTCGTTAACCACAAAACAGAAGGTAAGCTGTCATGACCAGTAAATTTCTTCTAATACCACTGTCGTACCATTTCTTGTTCTTTACGACGCAATGACGGGATATTTATTTATTTATTTATTTATTTATTTATTTATTTATTTATTTATTTATTTATTTATTTATTTATTTATTTATTTATTTATTTATTTATTTCAAAATACTGCAGGCCAATAGATTGGCCCATGCAGGAGGGGCTATACAAGGCATTGAAAATGACAAATACTAAGAGAATACATGAGGTTACAAACAATGAGCAGAATAACGAAATACAACGCTCATTCACTCGAGAAAATGCTTCTCAAGAGCTTTACTAAAATTTGAGGACTGGAAAATGGCCTCGGGAAGAGAGTTCCAGTCGGAAACAGTCCGTGGAAAAAAACTGTGCTTGAATGAGTCAGTCTTTGCAAAAATGAGTTCCAGCAAATGAATTCTTGAATGGTGTGTTCGGCGCGACAATTGTTTGAGAATTACGGGGCGGGGTATGTTTAGTTTATGTGTTAAAAGGTTATGCATAAACAACAGACGGGAAATTTTTCTGCGTACTTCAAGTAATGGAATATGGTTGGTTTTCATTAGTGTTGTAGGTGAGTCTAACCTCCTGTATTTGTTATAAATAAACCTAATCGCTTTCCTTTGCACCATCTCTATCTTGTGTATGTCTTTCTTTATGAATGGATCTTATAATACCGAAGTGAACTTTAATTTGGACCTAATGAATGTTGAGTATGCAAGGAGTTTAACTTTACTTGCGGCATCCTTAAGCTTCCGCCTTAAGTAGCAAAGCTTAGAAAAAGACGAGGAGCAAATGTCTGCAATGTGTGAAGTCCATGTTATGTCATGAGTTAACGTTACCCCTAGATATTTATATTGTGTAACCTCGTGGATTACATGATTTTGCATGATGCCCGTAAGCCAAGCGTATGCCAAAAATATTTCCACTTGAGCGGAACGGCATACCTTTCATGGTTGAGTAGAAGAGCGGCTCGGAGTTCACTTTCTGAAGCCCATTTTGGGGTTTTATGACTCTTCATAAGTGAAGAAAATAAATCTAGGAAGTGATTCTGTGCACCCGACAGGCCCACACCTGTTTACAGCTGTCAAGGTTCTACAAAATCTGAATCATTGAACAACTCCTCAAAACGGACCTAATTCACGTTTGCGCTGACGTACTTCCATGTGCTTCGAAGCGATAAACATCCAAACATCACTGCCTTTGATCAAGCATTGGACATTGTACACTTGAAACAGTTCAACTGCAAGCTGCGTTTTCATGAGCCCGTAATGAAGCGGGAGATACCTAATGCCTGAAGAAAACACGGGCTGAGGCAATGTGCAAATAATCGTCTATTCAAATAATGACCACACGTATAATCGCCATGCGTTTGCTCGCCCGCATTCGCGGAAATCAGTGGTGGGCTCTCCAAGTGGTCGTCGGAATTTTCGACGAGTGCTTGGATTGTACACAAATTGGGTGGCGTGTCGGAGGACGGAGCTCTTCCGTCAGCGTAGTGCTTTCACTCCTAATTAGAAACGAATCCGATTATCACGTTCGAGCACGAAAACAAGGCACTCTGAAAAAAATTTTGAAGCATTCATAAACCATCCCAAACTTTGCTGTTTACCGTCAGGCACTTCTAAATACGCGCTAGCTGGCAATCCTCTAACACAGCGACACAAGCGATTAGTTAGGTACTGAGCGCGTAGTTTAACCCGGAACACTCTGTTATCTGGCATTTCATCTGCTTTTATTCCGTATGCGTAAGGAACATTTTGTGCTGTGTTTTTTCATGTCCGACTGTGGTATAGTATAACACTGCAGCTTTCTCCAAAGTTTATGGCATTTCCTGTGTGCTTTAAAACTTCATCAACTGTGCTTCCACCAATCCCCTGTTTTACATTCAGGTCTGAAAGATACGTTGTGGAGATCATGCAGAGCCTTGCATTATACACTTTTGGTCGAAGAAAATAATGCACACAGTTAAGCTTTTACATCCCAAAGACTTCCTTTCGGGACTTCGCAGCATTAAAAAACTCTGCCAATCCCACGAAGTGTAACCAGGCATAAGCCAATTTTTTCATCCAATTTTTGGTCAGGCTCTAACGAAATAAAGGAATGAGAGCAAAACCAAAGCGGGTGTCAGTTTTATGGGACGCTTTACCATACCCATTTCTAGAAAGAGAGCAGTCAGGAAAATAAGCCTCAAAATTTAGGTTTTCAAAAATGGCTTAAAGCCCTTTATGACGAGCAAAACTCGCGTCACGACGCAGCTTTATCTTTGATGCTTGCTTTTGGTGGCGGAGATCTTAGACTGCGTGCACGATATGAAAAGTAACTGTTACGCTTTGAAAGCCCGTCAAGGATGGCGCAGGAAAAATTGAGAAATAACATTTTTTTCTCATTTCCGAGCAAACTCTAGTATAAAAGACAAATAAATGAACAAGTACAAGCGGAAGCATTTCACACGCAATTTTAAAAGTAGTAAGAAGTGCACGAATGCTCTTAAGAATATCTAGCCAGATAATGTAGGATGATATATTAGGAACAGCGTTATTAATGCGCATGCATTTCTAGGCTATGTCGGCGGGGTTCGCAGCAGCTCAGGCGTTCTCAGAAGAGGTAGCATGAAACGATTAGTTGTAATCGAAAGAGGATGATGTGAGGATGCTGCCCAAATAATAATCATTTCGATAGGATCATTAGTCAGTTAATTCGAACCAAAAATGCAATAAAAACGTTGAAATAGCGCGGACGTCGGTAAACTGAGTGGACGGGAAAATAGCTGTGGACGGCAATATAGTGCAAAAATATGCAAAAGAGTGAAAATAAGGTTTGAAATTAATTTAAATGTATTTGATGAGTGATAATTATTCGAACAAATGTTTCATTGAAATAGATTAATTGGTTAATTAATTATCAGCAAAAAACATTGGACGGTTTAATAGGCTGGACGGGGATATAGTAAGTGGACGGAAAAGCAACCACGGCGCTAAATTTGAAATAACGTTAATTGAGATAAAAGAAGGTATAATCAGAGTAGATAAGTCGATCTTTAATTAAAACATACGATAATTACGCTAAATCGGTAGTTAAATTAATTAACAAACAAAAAGAAAATGATAAAGAGAGGCAAAGAGAGGCGATGAGTGCCGAGGAGGCGCCAAGGCTTTCGCAATCTCCCATATCGGGTCGGCGCAGTGATCTCCAATTTTTTTAAGTAATCGCAACCATGAAACCTTTCGGTTTCCTAAGTGATATTTTTGTTGACTATCCTCCATATTACCATTACATTGGAATATATTCTACTGCAAGCGGATAAGTTTGTGAAGAAAAGAATGTACAGAAACCCTCAAACGCACAACAAAGCGCTCTGTTGATAAAGCGTCTTTGCTTTGTGTGATCGTTCAGTCAGTCCACGAAAGGAATAGATGAGATGCACTTGGAGGCTAGCGGAAATTCTGTGCCGAGTGCTCGTGTTATGCAAGATTACGGCATGCTATAGAAGGCGGCTATTTCCCGTTTGCTGAAAATGAGTTTTGTGATTTATAACCTTGCTGGAGCGAGCGGTGCCGATGACCTGCACTGTCTGATGTGAACTGTTCAGCTTTATTTCCAAATGAACGCGTGTCACGAAAGATCGTTGGTTAACAGCTTCTTATGCTTGGAGCTCGGGATACTCGACATTTCTGCTTGCCGGTTTGTTATCTTTGAAAAATGGAATGTGTCTAGAGGGGCTTGATGGTGGTTCACGATGCTCAATCACCACGCGGTGCGACAAGAAGAAGACACAGCACAAACACTGACAGCTGCGCACGGTTGTTGGAAGACAGAGCTCGTGGTGATCGCATTCTTCCCTTGTTCTCCTGCGCTGTTGACCTACGTCCTAACACAAGAAACCTTCCAATCGACACATTTTATTTTACCGCGTTATTAGGTTTTTTTCAGTTTTGTGCCGCTGGCATTGGCGTGCGCTAGGCGACCGCCGGTCACTCAACGCTAAAAATGCACTTCGCACTTACGAGCTCAGGGTCCCTATCCAGCCCCTCCTGCACAACTCAACATCTGATTACGAGTAGGACGCGCCAACCACTAGGTAACCGCTTCGGTGGGCTAGTGGTTAAGGTCTCCGCTCTAATATGTATTGATTTCTTCGCGATCCCAAGCCAGCCAAAGTTGGATCATTCACGTTAGAAATCGTAAGCGCTCTGTGATTTGTGTAAACGTATGGCTGAAAAGTGGGAGTTTTGTACTTGTACATAACGTATACCGTTTTCGTTAAATCTTTGTTTCTTTGTTCGCAGCCTCCTTCATTAAAACAACATAGGAGTCGTGAAATCTGCCAAGACAGGGAAAAAAATGGAAAAAAATTCAACCATGATGCTTGAGCATGAAAGTCGTTGAGCTTCTTGTTCTCCTCGTTTTTCGTTGTTCTGAGCGTACCACTAACTTAACTATTTTATAAAAACAGTGGCGAAAAATCGTTGATTACGGCAAGCATCATTGTCATATGAAATAGAGGCGTTAAGTGCAGTGTCTGCCTTTACTTATGTTGCAATAAAGTGTCTTACCCCTACTCTTCGCATCTGTTCTTTCTAGTGCCGCCTACAGAATTCGTTATCAAGGACGCCAGCGGCAAAGTAGTACGAGACTCGGTTGGTCCCTACACGGAAGGCGATAACCTCTTCCTCGTGTGCGAGATCATTGGAGGTGAGTGATGCACTTGCACTCTAATTCGGAAAGATTATTTTTGGAGTGCTCCCACAGCATATGTACGCTAAATCACTGCATGTGGCCACCTATTCGCTGCAGTTTAGGCGCGTGCGTCAGCGGCCTGACCATGTCGCCTATCTCTCAGCCACCATGATGAACCGCTTTGGAGGGACTGCACTTTGCAGCGCCTTCATACCCCGCCTTGGCACTCTTACAATAATAAAATAAATTGAAACAATACATATAAAGAAAGACCGGATGCGCCAGGCTACCTGAATATTACTCCCTTTGTGGCATAAGATGAAAAACCTGCACTGAGTGTTTAGGCGCCTAATATCTGATTTGTTAACTAAAGATTCCAGACATCACAAGCATCATAACATTAGCGCCAATCAGTAAAGGCGCCTTGATGATAGTATTTGATGAATACAGATAGCTGTTTATTGAATCTAAACATACCATCGAAACTTCAGTGAGCGTTACCAGTGCCTTAACAACAAGAGAGCGCGGTGTTCTAAGTTCTCCAGGCTATTGCCGATGCGCGACTATTTTTAAAGTGCAGCTGTGGGCTGACCATAGGAGGTGTTTCGCCGCTTCAGTTCAGTAAAAGTTACGTCTTAATAACCTTGAACGTCACTAGCTTTCTAAGCGGTGACAAGACCTAACATCTATCATAAAATTTAATGAAGAGTACTGCTACATAGACGAAAACAGAAGGACACAGAAAAGCATTAAGCTTTCAAGTTGCTTATTAGTCGTCCAACAACACGTAGATACCGAGACAAAAACACGCAAGAAGAATGAGTGCAGGGGCACAAATCACGGATAACTACATATGCATAAAATGATCTCACAAAGTAATCTAGCTTGCCCGTACAGATCGATAATTTTATGTAGTTATCTGAGATATGTGCGCCTATTTACATCGTCGATGTTTTTGCAGCGTGATTCTGTCCCCTACACGGCGAACAAGGCAAGTTCAAAGTACAGCATTTCTGTATGCCTGCCACTCTGTATTCGCCTATATGGCATTCTTTTTTTTTATTTCGTAAAAATAAATTTCGTGCACTGCATTTTGATCAACACAACATCCTTTATAACGTACGCAGCAAATATGGCGCTTTATACTGCTGACCTTATATCACTGAAATCGCGAAACGCTTAAAAACAGTGGCACAGCTGGGCTTTAAACCAGCCATGACACCATTTTTCAAACTTAAGCTGTTTATTGCATGTTGTTTGCAAGGAAACAGCAGTTTTCACTTGGTAGCGGGGCGCTGGAAGCGGTAACGGAACACGTCTACTTAGGGCAGATAGTGACCGCTGATCTGGATCATGAGGGGGAAATAACTAGAAGGATAAGAATGGGGTGCAGCGGATATAGCAGGTTCTCTCAGTTCATGAATGGCAGTTTACCAATATCCCTCATGAAGAAGGTACACAACAGCTGTATCTTACCGGTACTCACCTATGGAGCAGAAATGTGGAGGCTAACGAAGAGGGTTCACCTTAGGTTGAGGACAACGCAGCGACCTATTGAAAAAAAAAAAAATAGTACGCCTAACGTTAAGAGGCAAGAAGCAGGTAGGGTGGTTAGGGAACAAACGCGGGTTAATGACATCCTAGTCAGAATCAAGAGAATGAAATAGGCTTGGACAGAGCATGTAATGCGAAGGCAAGATAACAGCTGGTCCTTATGGGTAACGGAGTGGATCCGAAGAGAGGGCAAACGTAGCAGGGGGTGGCAGAAAGTTAGGTGGGCGGATGAGATTAAGAAGTTTGCGGGGATATGGTAGCCGCAGCTGTCAAAGGAGAGGTTTAATTGAAGAGACATGGGAGGGGTCTTTGCCCTGCAGTGAGAGTAGTCAGTCTGATGATGATCAGTATGCATCTCAGAACAACTGGACAAAATGTGAGCTCACTTGGTGCAGCGAGTAATTTGCAATTGAGTTTTTAAAACTTCTCCACAGCCGTATAGCAGCCAAGCAACAGGGCCGCGCTCATGATCTATGACGACATAAGCCAAAGGTCACGTGCTTGCTCCCGACTGCAAGCTGCGCGTAGGCTAAGGGTACGGGGGGCTGAAGGGAGGAGTTGGAGAGATGATGCGGGGTTGCTATAGCACTGAGGAGCCCACATCCCCAGAAAGTGGAACAAAGACAACAAAGGCCCGTGCCGTCCCCTTTTCTGCCTAGCTTCTGCCCGATCTCGGCGACTTCACCACATTGCCTCACGGCCGGACTGGAGTAGGCGCGCTGTGCGCCGCACCGACCGTGCGCGCAGCAGTTTTGCAGCTGACGACGGCGCTGTCGGGTCATGACGTCACTCGGGCTGCTTCAATATGGCCATCGCTTCCAGGGGGAGGGGCTTAGAGCCACTCAAATTCGCGCATAGAGCCCTGCTTTTTTCTACAGTTCGCATAATAACACCGTGAAATATCGTTCGATGATTCACGACGACGGTACTCACGTGTTGTTTCTGCCTTCTGTAGAAGAAGCCTGGCCCCTCAAAACACGATAAAATGACCAAATATTTGTCTGCCTTGCGCTTGTTGTCATTCACCAAACCAATTCTGTTAGCTTGATTTTTTTTTCTTATTAAGCTGTCCTGCAGTCGAGCGGTATGTATATGCAGGTGGACATGAAGTTGTAGCTTAATATGCGTTCGTTTTTTTTTTATGGAAGTTGTGTGTGTGGGTTAGTGGGGAGGGGGGGGGGGGGGCATACATCAAGAACGTCTCCACGAAAAAGACTGTTTTCGGGTGTCAATAGATCTCGCCTGGAAAATTTTAGTTTAATTGTACTTTTCTGTTAGCGTGACTTCTCCCTAAGTGGTAACTATCTATCTTGTGGTCGAAACACATAGCGTATAAACGACAAACCAGCCAAACATGCTGACTACCGAGCCAGGTGTTTCCCGTATGGCGACGGGATTCTGCGGTGGTGGGCCCACTCTGTGACGTCCCCCGTTTTCCTAGGGCACGAAGAAAGTCAGGGAGAAGTCTTTTAGGTTAGGAAGGAAGCAAGTCTTTTATTTTTAAAATATTCAGCGATGCTATTTCCCTCATCGTTCCTTGGCGTCACACATGCAGTATTAAAGCAGCCCAGTTTCCACGTGAAGGTGTTTTCGCCTCTGTGAACAGCAATTTTAGCGTAGACTAGTAGTAGCTAACCAGGCAATGTTCCACTTTCATTTGTTTCAAGCAATTGAGGCGTGTGAACAATTTCCCTATAAAAGGTACGGCTTCATTAGTTTTGCACATTGCGAAAAACAGCACACAAAAATGTGCATTCTGTTGAGAGAGACGATATGTGGCCAGATTATCACCTTATGCCGACGCCGAAGCGGACAGAAAGTACAGCCCTCTCCACTCTCCAACCTATACCCGTTGCCTCCCATCCTCTCTTCCTAATCTCTCTCCTGGTGTCCCTCTCCCCCAGTCTCTGGAAGTGGAGAGGCGATTTCCCTCTATTCACTTTGCCAACTGGAAACCGCGGTTTTGAGACGGACAGGTGACTAAACAGACGGACAGCTTTGTCTAACACGGAGTCTCCAATGCGAACGCAGTAAAAACAACTGGACAACACGGCACAGTCGCGTCTTTGGTCGTACGGCAGGAAGTGTATACATCTGGCTGGTAATCCGGGCACAGAGAGGAAGGTGTCAGGACATTCCCTACTCTTTATAATGGAGCGCCCGGAAGTGATTAGGCTGTGGGAAATGAGAAGGAAGCGGGCTCGGGCGAACATTCTGCGACGAGAAGGGAACGATTGAGTGTGTAAGCCACAGCTCCTGTCAAGGTAAGCACTTTGCCATGTTCCTTCCGATGGAATGTCTTGCCGTGTTTCTATGGCACAGAAGTGGCCGGAAGACGAGACAATACGAAATAAAATGAACACAGATCAAGTGGGAGCCTAAGTCCGCAAACCAACGTTTCGAGAAGAGCACCAGAGGAAAATAAGTCCACTTGTCGAAACATTGCCTAGCGGACTGCGTCTTCCCCTCAACCTGTGCTCATATTGCTTTTTGCTTTTCTTTCCGCGTGGTAGAGAGGTACCAGGAAAAACAAGCCCGTCTCGCAAATGTCACCGCCGGAAGGAAGGACTGACTACGTGTGCGACGCATAGCTCATGAGCGGCTGACACACCACGCCGCCATCCGAAATGCAATGCTGAACTGACTGACAATAGGAAACCTGTCAGTCGTGGTACCCAAACGGAAAAAAAATGAAAGTAACCTCCTGTAAACCACCACCTCAAAGTGCCAGTAAGTTTGGCCGTCGTATCTGAGGCCTTCTGCCGCAAGATTCCAGGCGCCTAGTTTGTGCTGTCTGCGGAGTTTCGCGCTCTTTCTTGTAACGGAGCGCCTCCTACGGCGAAAACTTGAAAACACTGTGTGACAGGCTGAATAGGAGCTGCCGTGCTGTCACTTGTTCGCACCGCCGCGCCGCACTGAGAGCACGTAAAGAATCCCTTTTGGCTTTTGTCTTTTCTTCGGCTTACGTCCGCCTTTTGTTGTCTTTATTTTATTTTTTTTTGTAAAGATCTTCCGCAGTGCACACAGTACCATTACCTTTACGGATACTTCCGAATTCTTGAAAATAAAACTACGAACGGAAGCTTAACGCGAACTTTCTGAAGCCGGCAAAATCCTGTCTAGGATTTCTCGAAGGCCCACTTTTCCGGGGTTTACAGAATGCAGGCAGGTATAAACAGTAGGGGTTCGGTCTGACCCAGAAGAGGATCACTAAGAAAAAGAGCTACCAACAAGCCTCCATTTTTGTTGCTTTTCATACAGACATGAATATTTTAAAATTGCTCTTCGCTTCTTCGAAAGATGTCCGGAAAAGGTTTTTTATTGGGAAGATATGAATCGCCGAGTTTGCTGCGCAGCTGTCGGCTACAGTTTAATGCGTCGGACACATAAAAAGCCTGGCACATAGCTACGAACCACTTCCAAGTTCTGCGGCAAGACAAATAAAATGGTCGTTTTAGGCCTTGGTTGTCGAGCGAAGGAGGGTCATATTTTGCTACAGATGCGCTGAAGAATGCACTACATTTATAAAGCCAGTCATTAAGGCTCAATTGGCTTCAAGCCAATCCTAACCTGAAATTAACGTTCTCTGAAAAGTTATTTTACAGGCATGATGAAATAATTTCTTGGATATGCAGTTATGCAGCTCGGTTCGTGTAATAAATGTTACAAACTAAGAGACAAAAAAAATAGGCCCTCTTGGGCTATATTAAAATGGCCGTGTGAGACTGCTCAGTGAATGCGCCTAGTCGGATAGAGTTTTTACGAACACACCAACTAAATATTAGAGCTCCATAGCCAGCTGAGAACAAGGAATAACAACCTAAAGCTGGCTTTCCTTTTGTTTCAACTTCTTAAAGCTCTTGGCCTCTTCGTATAATGCGTCTACATGTATAGTTTTAAAAATGGCTCTTTATCATATGCTGCGCAATGTTCATGCGACGTCTGAACATAACTACAGCTAAACAAATCTCAAAATAACGAGCGGAATAACAAAATGGGTTGTGAGCCGCGCAGCATGCTCACAACCCTGCGCATCACGAGAGCCTTTACTGTAACTAGTCTCAAAACCTGCTGAATTCTAATAACAGCCGGATGAGCGAACGTCGGCAAATCAGGCCGTCTCCTGCTACTGTTTTTCACCCTTTTCCATCCGCTAGCCTTTGTGCGTACTCCGCACGCGCAATGAAAGGAAAAGAGCACCTAAGGACTACACACCCTGGAAAATAGGAGGACAGAAATTGGTTTCCTTTCATTCGCGAGGCTGGGCTTTATAGAAACTCCAGACTCTCAGCTCCAGGCCATTCCTGGCAATCTAGCGGCCGACACGAGAGACCGCTGATTCAGGTCCGGCAAAGTGGCGCGCGCCAGGTTTTCGTTACTCGTGCGTTGTAGAAGAGCACCTCTCCTTTTGGCCCGTCGTGATGCCGCCTTGTGAAGGGCGAAAAACGGAATAAGAAGCACCTAAATAGCTTTTGTGAGTTCCATTGCTTTTTTTTTATTATCACTGGAAGGCCCATACATTGTCGTTTTATTTTATTTTTTTGCGATGGAATTAGACAACGCTCCGCGAAGAGCATTATCGATCAAAAACCCAAAAACTGGAAAAAAGTGGCCAAGACAGTGGTCGTTTGTTCGAAGCATTTCATTCACAACCACTTCTTCCTTCCCAGTAAGCATAAACAGGCAGTATGACTCAGTGCCGAGGCGGACTGACACCCACAGAAGGAGTCGAAACCTGCATTCTTAATTGGCTCACTTAGCTGCAGCTTTACGGCAAGCGGATCCAATTCGCCTTTTCTCATGACATCAATTTATTCTGCACTAACATGGCAATCGCAGCCGACTGCAGAGAAACGCAGCGTTGCAATATTCAATCATCAGAGAAAAGTCGAAAGTGAAAATTTATCTATGCGGGATCAGTTTGGTCAAAACGCAGAAGGCCTTGCCTGTAGCAGTGAAAAAATGCTGCATGCAGGTGCTTGCCCCTTTCAGAAATCTCGATAGCTCATGTACACTGGACTGCCCCCACGATGGGCTCTCTGAAGGTCATTTTATCTTTAGACAGACCTCGTACGGCGCACTAGCAGTCCGGACTTCTCTACGCCCACAGCAAGGCTTTGGCGTGGTCCATGTTGTTCTTCAGCCCGATTTGGATGAGGTGATTAGTTCCTATCAAGCGCTCACCTTCGACGAAGTACCGCAATCACAAACCGCAGCCACGAAATCGAAGCACGGCAACCAAGCGAAAGTGTCGCTGCAGATCGGGTGTGGACTGCCATCTTTGTATTTTAGTCTTGCCACACACGTAACGTTTTTCCGTAGTTGCGAATGCAGCAGCGTTCTCCACTAATGACAGCAGGTCGTGTTATGACGTAAGCTACCGCATCTCATTAGCCCCGCCCCACCCGACAAGTAAACGAACAGCCGTGTGCAAGCAGTCCTATTGCCAATCGGGCGTTGTGCCTGGTATTTAAAAGTTGAGGTGGTACTGGCTACCATGCGAGATAAATAAAAAAATTAGCCAGCAAAGAACGCGATTACGTCAGCGATGAAGTTTCACTCTGTGCGGTCGATAAGAGGCGCCAAGGTTTAAGCGTGCAAGGGATCACGAGAGCAGATACAAAGGTGTGAAAAGGGTGAAGATTTAGTTTTGATTTCTTTTAAACAGACTCAGTCTTTATTTTTTTTTTGCTGCTGGGGATTCGTGAGCAATGTAATTTCATATCAAACTCAGCTCATGCCGCACCTTTATTTAAAAGTGTTTCAGGGTTATTTTAAAGCTTATTCACTTACTTACCCATAAATCGTATCATGGGCATCAAGGTGCAGTGTTCTAAAAGTTATCGCAGTGAAACAAGAAGGAAATTTCGAAAATTTTAATGGCGAGAAGATACCGCAGTGACTAATACTAATGATTGATTAATAAAGTTCACCAAATTTCTTGGAGCTACAGCTTGAGCGGAGGTCATTGCGCATCCACTCGACAGCCTGAAGATAGCAGCCGTCTTTTGTTGCAGAAGCAACACTACGCTAGGTGCCAGCGATTTCGCGGAGCCCCGGAGAGCCCCAACTACGCATGCGCGAGGAGCGAGTGTAAGACAGTTACTGCGTAATTTCCTTTCCTCAAATACAATTTTGATTCACTTCATTACATCCCCTCTTTCTCTTTCTTCTTTCACTCCGACTTCCTCCCTTCCTGTGCGGTGCGGTTCCGGTGTCCACTGAGATGACAGAGAATTACTGCACCATTTGCTTTCCTCAAAAAGCGTTGCATTCAAAGGGCAATGCATCGCGCCGAACGAGTGGTGGCGTTCCGTGTACTCCCTGGCAGCGCTACAACACGCTGTCGCGTTCCACTCCTGAAGGCGGAGCTTAAGCGTAATTAATTGCAGTTAATTAGTATTTAACATCAATCAATAACTAGTCGTTAATTAGTGATTTGTCATTACTTAGTAATTAGTCCTTAATTATGTGTGACGTCATCCAGTGGCGACGTCACAAGTGCCACAGAGGCAGTCAAAATGGTGCGGAAAACGCTTTCGCCTCTACGCACTTTAGACAGTAAAAGTGCCCCCCGAGATGCCGCCGCCGCTGGGATTACCGCGCCGTTGCTTCCGAAATTCATCTCGGGATGGCCATTGGTGAATCCGCAGCCAATTTTTTTTAGCCACTAACAGAGTTCAGAAATTTTTAGGGCTTGCTGCGTGGATAAAGACGCTAATAGGATAGGTAGTTCTGAGCAAACAGTTTTAAAAACTGTGATGAAATTCTGTGTGTTGAAGTTGTTTTCAAGAGTGTGAAGCATTGCTAGATTACGAAGGTGCGTTGAATATTATTACCCTGCCGGATAGTGTACGGTCAAAAAAGAATCCAGCGATTTAAAACAAGTTTTCTCAACGCCTTGAAACAAATGGGATACTAATGCCACACGGAGGTAGACATGGAACAAATCAGTAGATGAAACAAAAAAAATTTCTAAGGCCATTCTTTACTTTTGTGCTGAAGACTTAGCGTCAAAACAATCCGGGTACGCTGAACTCGCAATCTCAAGTTCTTATCAAACATATAAATAGCGTCAAACCATAAAAGACGAGCAAAAAAGGCTGAGGCTTAACTTGGTTAAGCCTGGAGAATGCGAAGCATCATCGTGTCGCGTAATTTGGAGGCGCACAACCACAGCGACGGCGCGAGGTGGGCCCCCGTTTCTCTACTGTCGTGACGTCATCGTGTCACGTGGTGTGGCAACATCGTGTCACGTGATTTGGAGGCGCACAACCACAGCGACGGCGCGAGGTGGGCCCTCGTTTCTCCACTGTCGTGACGTCATCGTGTCACGTGGTGTGACGTCATGTATCACGTGATTTGGAGGCGCACAACCACAGCGACGGCGCGAGGTGGACCCCCGTTTCTCCACTGTCGTGACGTCATCGTGTCACGTGGTGTGACGTCATGTATCACGTGATTTGGAGGCGCACAATCACAGCGACGGCGCGAGGTGGGCCCCCGTTTCTCTACTGTCGTGACGTCATCGTGTCACGTGGTGTGACGTCATGTATCACGCGATTTGGAGGCGCATAACCACGGTGAAGGGCTGCAGTGGTAGCTAAAGTAGTATGCTTCGCATAAAAAAAGCGGATACGCAAGGGTGAAAGTTTGAGGTGGCAGACGTCACCTAGGCCCCCCACTGGACGCGGTATGAGATAGCTTGACAGTAATCCCGGCGGCTGATGGGCAATCTGCGCAAAGATCCTCGGTAACCCTTGGCTTGTAAATACAAGCCACCTGGATGTGACCAACTGCATAAAAGCGACATACTCACTAGGCGTAGTTTTTCAAAACGCGTTCATTCCTGCCTAGAGTTAAGTGTCTGGCGCAATGGCGGCATAAGGTTAATATCCACGAACGACACGCGTTCGTTATCGGCAATCTCGGAAATGACCGAAACGAAAAATGGGAAGAGTGGGAAAGAAACCTGAAATGCGGAATACCTATTTGTGTTTACCGTTCTTGACAACTGTAAACCTGATAAGGAAGACAGCAGTTATTAGTCAAAAATATTCAGATATCCCACGGTTCAATATTGTGCTTAACTGCTAGCAGCATTAGCCACAAGAAAGTTCACTTCGACTCGGCTTTTTTTCCCCTGGAATCATCTTGACAGATCCAAAAAAGGAATTGTTTCTGACAAATTCACAGGCCCGTAAGTATCTCTACTATTCCATAAAGTGCCTTTTGGCATGGTATTTAGTGCGCATGCCTGTGCAAAAAGAGAAGTTCATTCTGTTTCGAATGGATTCAACGAGAAACGCCTTCGGTATTTCGTAAAGCAAGGTGCTAGCCTCAAACATAATTACGACTGCCTTGCCTGTCGGAGAGCCTGAAAACAGTTCAGATCCAATATCGCTCATTACGGCGCCGAAATAGGCCGTGGAATGTCACCAAAACACAAACTGTAATAAGCAAACGCTGAACTGCCATCGTTGCCGTGCCTGGGGTCAAGGCTGTGAAGGAAACCTTGACAGCTTCCTGACAGCGCCATCCTCAAAGTGTCAAATGATTGCCCTAAGGGTGGGCCTTCTTGCTTTGCTGTAACCGTTGATTGCTCTGAAGAAAAAAAAAACAAAAAAAAAACTCGGCACACGTTTTCGTGTGCAAAGCTGAGCAAGACACGTCTGACAGGTGAGCAAATCGAGAATGGCTTTCACCTTTCATTCCATTCACCTCAAGGAGTCACTAACTTCTCCACCCACGTGAAAGAAAGAAAGATTACGTCGCAACTATCGTTGATACAGCTTCGCCTCGGCCAAAGGCCTAAAATATGAATTTTTTTTTTACGTATTGGAAAAGTATCAAACAGAACTTTCAGAACGAAAAACTTCTAGCACAACGACCTTCCAACCACCCCACTTGCGGTCACGGATACAAGAATCGTCAAGGAAGCTGCCGAGATGAGAGAATAATAGTCTACACTTTTGTGTGCGTACAGGCGTGTCAAAGCTTTCATTTTGTCGCAAATGTAAGAAACTCACTTTTTTGACTCCTGCTCATAATGCTCAGTGAGCCCGAACCTTTATACTTGCTATAGTTGATAGTGTCGGGAAATTATTGTGGGGTTGCAGCAGAGCGCCAAAACTGTTCAACATCGCAGGCTTCAAGAACCGAACTGCCCGGGCCCGGTCGCGCCTCGGTCACGCGCCGCTCTACTTTATTTTCATTTTCGACCAAATTGCGTAACTGGCACCAAGGCACCAGCTAGGAGCGCCGAACTGCACGTCCCCACGTTGCGACGTCGGCGGGCGCTGCAATAGTTTGCCATCGGAATACCCCAAAAAATTAACGGTGGTTTAGCTTTGGTTAAACCGAGTGAGAAGCGGTAGCTTCACGATGGCTTAACGTGGAAAATACCAAAGAAATGGTGAACAAACAGCATAGTGCCGACCCATTCAGCAGCGTGGCATTCGCGCCTAGCAGTGCCGGCACGAAGCCGCTTGGCGCGACGTTCTTCCCGCTCCTTCGTCTTCTCGGCTGCTCTCTTCGCCCTCTCCCTTTCACGAATTTTCCGCAGACTCTCCTGACGAATCGCAATGCTGTCCGGATCGCCAGACGAGGCCAAGAGCGGTTCTATCTAGTGCGGAGGCATCCTTGTTTAGCACCCGACTCCATAGCTCTGACTGTTGTTGTTGTTGCGAATGAAAGAAGGATGAAAGGGAAATTGCACGGGCTTGCCGACTGGCTCCAGCTGAGCCACCGCCGCTGCCACGTGCAGATAGAGGAGGGTTGAAAGATGTGAGGGGAAAGGCGACTCCGCAGCTGCTATTTATGCTGAATGATGATGATGATGATGATATTTATGCTGGCCTGGACGCGTGACGTGCCGGCCAAGCCCGTGAACACTGCGTGTGCAATTCGTGTGAAGGCGCGCCGCTGCTGCAGACCTTGACATCAAGGCTAGTGCATAAACACCACATGTGCACTTCGTGCCAGGCGCGCCGGTGCTACTTCCGTTATGTACTCGGTTCAGGAGGCCGTGACGTCACGGCCTAGCACGTGAACACTGCATGTCCACTTAACCCTAGACGCGCTCCTTAGGTCATGTACTCGGTTAAAGATGGCGTGACGCCACACCCTATCACGTAAACGCCGCGTTTAGGCTCCTAGGTGAGCTCAAAGTCGATCACGTGACCAAATTTTGGTTGACCCTGACGAGATCGGGACTTGATCTTGAAATAACCTTGACTTTGACTCTTGACTTTGAACCTCAACCTGTCCAATTGCTGGACCATTGTTCTGACCACTGACCATCCACTGGTCCTCCGAACTTATATTGATCTTGGCTGAGCCTTCCAGCTCATCAGCAAAGCACGGCGATCTCAGCTCGAGACTTGTAGTAGTGAAGCTACCGCTTTAAAAGTCCGTTTGACAATGAATATAAAAGATTAATGTAATACACAACAACAAAAAGAGTTTTCGAAGCCTTTATCCAAAAACCATGTCTCAGCCCCGCAAGCTGACATGCATTCAATGCTTTTCCTAATCCTAGTTGCAATTAAAATCTACCACATGCTTCCGATATTACCCGTGTCTGAATCTATATCACTTTCTTATTACCCGACGACAGGAGGGGATTTTCACGGTACCTCTAAAAGCACACGGGCACCCTGCCGACTTATATATTTGTTTTCAGCTGCATTACTGAATGTCGCGGAACACTCAGGTTTCGTCCTGTTTTTACAGTACTGCCTTTTAAATGCCTATTGTTCTCGCTGTGCAAAGTGTTTGCAGCTCTAGTGCAGTCCTGCGAAAGACATTGTTTTCTTCAAGCTCTTCAACCCACCTTACCGTTAGGCTCTTATTTCCGCTGTTGGTAAACAAGCCATTTGTCGTCTTTACTAACAAGCGCCAACTGCGATGCGCAGAAATTACTAAGTCCAAATCGATCGTTATATAGATCTGTAGTCCAAGTAAGTGCGGAAGGAAGTTGTATTTATATATTGTCTCCTCTGAAGGCGGGAACGGAAGACACCTTATTTACTCACTTCCTGAAAGTCGGCAGCAAGAGCTTTCCTAACTAAATGGAAGTAAGCTGCTTGGTGAGTCCGCTTGAGGCAGCTTTATTTTCTGGCTTCAAGAGCGCTTAAGAACGAACGATCGTGCTGCTTTACAACCTCTGCACCGTGGGGATTGTGTGACAGGAACTGCTTAGTTCTTTATTTACGTCTCCTTGTCAGTATTCTACAAAGAACAGTTTTCGCTAACAACACAGTTTCATGGGGAAAAAACAATTGAGCTGTTTATTTCAACAAGCTAAGTTTACCGCGCTCTTACAGCGTCACAGGCTACAAATACTATATGATACACGTGAGAAAATATTCCAGTAATCTTAACTTCGCTTGCCCAAATTTAGCTTATAACATCCGAAAATTGCTTCTTACGTGGAAGCCGTTCTTTGTGTCACACTTTGAAGGTTATCGCATGCAAAATTGACTTCTTCGTTGTAACGCAATTGAGAAAGAAAAATTATCCTGCATTCGACTCAAGGGGTCTGTTTCTTATCTTACCGCCAATACGAAGTATCGGAGCAACTCTCCGACCAAGCACTGATCCTAGCCTCCGGAATAGGACGGTGCAAGTTCTGAAAAGCGAGATACCCGGCTGCGACGCGTGGAATGTTTGCTTATTTGCAGAGTTGTTGCTTCTGTGCATCCCATCCGTCGCAGACATAGGCAACAGATGAGATATGGAGGGCAAAAGGCACATGGACCTCATACTTACTTGTGCAGACCAGGAAAATGCTGGTGCTCGCGGTGCACGAGGCTCAAGGGTTTGCTTCGTGTCTCGCCTTGCAGGAAAGCCCCGGTTCCTCACCACCTGGCAGAACAATTTGGGCGCTGCTGCGAACGTGAGCAGCGTTGTAGAGGAGGACGACGTACACAGGACCTTTTTGCGGATTGAACCGCTGCGCCGACACCACTGGGGCCTGAACGCCACCTGCACGGCCTCCATCTTGGACGGGCTCTTTAGCAAGTCACTGTCTGTTCACGTGCTGCTTCACTGTGAGTACCCACTTACTTCCAGACGGAGTGATGCAGCGCTCCAGGGTTCATTACAGCTGATTTCTTTAGAGCGGTTTGTGCGGCTGATCATACCAGAGGCTGCAGGAAAGACAATGTCACAAAAAAACGCGATGCCGACTTGGCCTCAGTACAGCTGTATTAACCACAAGGGTGAATTTTGTACTTTGGTAGCTCAGAGCATTGTAACGGTCATTGGCGTGGCATACAGTGCTCCTGCGTAGACAACAAGAACCACGAAGTCCAGACTTCGTGTACTTCGTGTCCGGCTCCGCTTGCCCCTTCCAGCTTGGCTCTTTGGCTTTCTGCCTCTGTACATATATCCATTCCTCTCTTGTACATACATTTCCCGTTACAGTATTAATAAATATGGATAGATTTACTGCAGAATGAGGCTTTCAGGGGGCTGCTTAAAGGGCAACTCAAGCGGTTTTAGAATTCGATGAATTTAAGGTTTAAATAATGAACGCAGCTTATGATTCTTTAGATTCAAGGTACTTTATATTCTCATTACAAGCCAAACTCTTCGCAAACTAAAATACGTTGATTGAAATCATTCGTTTCATTAACTGACAAGGAAGTGGAATCCTTTACCGATGAAGATATTGAACTGGATTTTGTCTATAGGAAAGTCTAATACATGTGTAATTTCTCCATGTGGAAAAACGGCAACAGTCATTAGAAAACTGTCAGTATGGACGCCATGTTTTACAACTTCTTCTGCAGTCTGCCTTTAAATCTAGGATGGGAAGTTCCAAGATACTAGAAGCAGAACATAAACAGCCGAATTTTGTGCAGCATCAATTTACGCACGCCGGAAAACGAATGAAAAGGTTATATATTTTTGACGTCTTGCTTTACCTCGAAATGGCGACAGGCCTCTACCAATGATAACACCTGAAACTGTTTCTAGTACACATTTCATTTGTCCATTTTTCGTTCAACATTAGGAGAGAGATAACAAAAAAAGCTACAGAAGTGCACTTAAATGTCCAGCTTCCACCTACCCTTGCCCCATCTGCACCTTCCCTATATTTGGGCACCTGACCACAGTTTTTGTTTTATCGGCATTAGTGTGGCAATATTTGCCCATTAGCAGCAAAAAAGATTTCAAACGGAATAACATCTAAAGTATATCTTTTGGTAGCACGATAGCTATGATCCTATGACCAGAAAGAAACAAACAAATCGTTTTATGAATTAGTACCTTCGACGTAGTTCGAGCGGAGGTTTCTTAGTGCATGCATCTCTGCCTCGCAAAATTAGTGCGTGTGTTGGGCGGCCTTGGGATGACAGCTCAAACACCTGTCGCTGTGGCCGGCGCGAATCGATGGGCGGCGGGCCTGTTCTTGATTCGACCAATCACGCCACTCCTAATGTTTCTCGTTATTTGCAAGGGCTTCAATCAATAACGCCTTTTCGCGAGCTGCCCAAATGATAAACAGAGCTAGATGAATTAATAGCCTGGTCCAGGATTGATTTCCAAGCCCATGAAGGAGGCGTCATTACAGAAACACTAGGCGGTTAGCCAAGATAATCCGAGCACAAATATTCTGAATGTATCTTTGACGCAGTTGCCCTTTTGAAACACATGGCAATGTTCACATAGGGAAGAAACGCACACACAGACATAACAACGCTACCCTACAAAAAAAAAGAATTATGTATCAATATTCAAAGTAACTCACCCAAAAGCTGGTTTTACAGATTTCTTAATGCAGTAAGTAGCACCGCAGGGCCCCAGCAAGTTCAGGGTTCACCGTGTACTTGTTTTATGCACGTTTATCCGCAGGCACAATCTTTTCAAAAACAGACAATAAAAGGCATAAAACATGCATGACTCTATGCATTCATTACCTGTTTCGAAGAATTTTTTTTTTAAGCTTTGCTTTTGACCACTAAACGCGTTTTGTGACGCCTAAGAATCGATGTACAGCAAGATTTGCGAGAAATCACTGCATTGCATATGCCTGCTAAAGCGAAAAATACAGCGTTCACGCAGCAGAACGTAATCGGAAATGACGAAACTACGACCAAAAACTGCCAGTGATGCCATGCAGCAACGAGAACGTGAACCGCTGAAATGATTAACGGCACAAGAGCTAGGACAAATGCGCCTGGATCATCATAATTTCTTTTAGGGTGCTAGGTGGGGCGAGGGATTTTTTGCTGTTTCACATTGTTTGTTGCGTTAATGGCGCAGTGCGTTTCTGACCGCTCTCTTCTGTCGAAGATTTTTTTTTATTTCTCTGCTTCGTCGCCTAGTTCTCAAAACGTTCCTTCGGAAGCGTTATCTTCGCAAGGTGTTTATACTGAAAATTAGGCATTAGCAGCCCTCTCCTGATAGTGTTTGTCTAGTTGTTGACCTCTTAGTCGCACGGAACAACCTGTAGGTTTTGAACGTCCCTCCACTATTTCAGGTTAGCATGATGGGGAGTGCACTAATCGCCCGCAGGGCAGGACACTGCGTTCGAAGGCCTCTGCGCTGTCGACGTGGTTTTACCTTTTGCGGACATGTGACGACTGGTGTAATTGGAAAATATTCTAGCGACTCCTGCGATGACGAGCTTCCCGCTCCACCTGAGTAGTGACAAGCGCTCTTCTGCGCTCTCGGGAGAAATTTTTCCCTCTTTAGAAAACGCATCCACGATTCCGGCAGCGCCCGAAGATCAGCGGAAAATAGAATGCGCAAGCTCAGGCACGTGGTTGCTGACTCGCCAAGTAGCTTTCTCTAAGTTATATGTTTCTCTGTTTGTAGCGAATGTTCCCTCAATGTAACAACCCGCCTACTACGAGAAAAGCATATTTACTTGCCACTTTTAATATGCTATCCTGTTTTGAAACGTGTCGCTCAAGCTTAAATTGAATTCCGCAAATTTCAGAATATTCAGATAATACACAGGCTGTTATCGCGATTGGTTTTTGCACTGGCTCTTTTGTCTTCTGCGACACTATAGTTATGCGACCACATCGCAAAAAACTGCAGTATGCAATATAAGAGAATAGATAATTGAATTAATAATATGGTGCGAAAATATACTTCAGAACTGGGCTGTATCAGTCCACGTGCTCATGTTTTTAATGAACATGAAAAGTCATCATTTTCAAAGTAATGTGCAGAAAAAAAATGAAATAAATGATTCTCATACTCGAACCCAACAAAAATTCTCGAGCTAGCTTTCATATTCAAGTGCCATATCTATTTCGTCGTTAATTATTATATGCTCAGTGGAGCCTCACGCCCGATTTTCATACCACACGCTATGCGGTGGTGCTTTGATCATGCATCGTGCAGGGAAATGTAAGCACCGGAGCAAAATGTAACGCCTACTTTAGCGCACAAGGGGCTCTGTCTTAGAGAGGAAAATCTCATAGCAATATTACAACACTGCATTAGCCCACTTAAATGCACACTAAGAACTCAGTTGCAGATGAAATTACACAAAAAATAGCAGCGAAACTTTTTCATGATTACGACGAATTTTGCTTCGATCAATACGTAAAAACAGAAAATTCATGAATTCTCATGGGTTTCATGTAGCATGTAGCTGATGAAACGAAAGCCCAGTAGATTCGTAGTTACCTTAAGGTGTTCTCTAGGCGAATTGATGAAGAGTGGCAGCTGTGGCTGGTTGGTTGATTAGGAAGAGGCAATGTAGCGCAAAGAACATGGACGACTGAGGAAAGAAAAACACATGCGCGCACTGACACCCCTTGACTAGCTAACCAATGGCCCAACTAAAGGTGCAGAAACATGAAATGCAGAAATGTTCCCTTGATATTCTCCCATGTTAAACCACAGCCGTATTGATGAGGGGGCGGCGCGCGTTTCATTCGGCCCGCGCACTGGGGGTGTTTCCTGTCTGCCGCCACTGCATGATCGTGCCGCTGTCACAAGCTTGTCCACAGTCTTGACAGCTTGGCAGCCCTGCGTTGTGGTGCGGATGCATGTTTCGGACCAGACGAACTTAAGACTGTGAGAGCGGCGTGACAGCACCAAGTAGATGAGTTCTTTCCTTTAATACTTTGACAGCTAGGTGTATTTAGATTTAAACTTGTTGGGTTAGGTACAGGCTAGAGAGCAGAATTAAGCTCCAGCAGCGAGGTTTTTCTTACCAGCAGCTAGGATTTTCAGCCTCATTCGCTGAGTTAGTTATTTTGGAAAGGCAGTTATTCCTTTTCTAGGTGATTGGCATTTGCAATAGGCAGAATTTCATCTGAACACGTGTTTGCATTACACCTACCGTGGCGTGCCCCAGGGCGGTGTCCTTAGCCCTACATTGTTTAATCTGACTCTCATCGCCCTCCCTGAGAACCTCCCCAACACCGTCCAGGTGTGTATGTACGCCGATGATATCTGCATTTGGGCCTCCTCTGTGACGCGTCCCCAGGTGCGGGCAAGACTTCAGCGGGCAGCATCAATCACTTCTTCCTATCTCCAGAAGAAAGGTCTCAGCGTTTCACCGGAAAAGTGCGCGCTAGTGGCATTTACACGTAAATGTATGACTCCATATCCGGTACGCATCGACGGTCAAGTCATTTCTTACAGCAAATCTCATCGTTTCCTAGGGATCCTGATCGACCGCAATTTATCATGGAGCCCGCATTGCACTCTACTGAAAAAAAAGCTAACATCTATCGCTCATTTACTTCGATTTCTGGGAGGAAAATTATGGGACTCGTCGGTCCAGTCAATGCTGGAGTTGTACAGAGCTCTATTTGTGGGATGCTTGCGGTACAGTACACCTGTACTCTCAAACACGTGCAAAACTAACATGCGTGCCTTCCAGTCAGTGCAGGGTCAGGCCCTTCGCACATGCCTAGGTCTCCCTCGGAGCGCATCAACACTGGGTAGCATTGCTCTCGCCAAAGACCACCCGATCTCTACTTACATTTTTATTTATTTTTATTTTATTTTATTTATAGATACTGCGATCTTGTACAGATCATAGCAGGGTGGGACAAAACAAAATACAAGCATATAAACACACACAAATTCACAACATTTACAGGCACTTTTCAAACAGAAGTAAAGAATTTTGATTAACAGTCTCGCTATTAAGTTTATTCCAATCAGTAATTGTCCTCGGAAAAAAAGAATATTTAAAGCAGTTATTTCGCGCGTTCAAAGGGGTGATTGTTAGTGCATGCCTTTGTCTCGTGTTATAACCTGAGGAGTAAGAAAAATAATTAGAGGTATCAACTTTATAATGTCCTTTTATAAGCTGGAAAAAAAACTTTAATCGACAAACACGATTGCGCTCAGTGACGGGGGGGGGTAACCCACTTCGCCTCACGAGCTCACTTATAGATGCACGGCCATATGAGTTAAAAACAAATCTAGCCACTTTATGCTGTATTCGCTCTAATTTCTGAATGTTTGTTAACGTGAAAGGGTCCCAAATGATTACGGCATATTCTAGTAATGGACGGATGAGAGAATTGTAGGCCAATAGACGAACACTAGATGGGGATGACTTTAGGGAGCGCCTCAAGAAAAATAGCTTCCGCATTGAGTTTGCTACTACAGCGTCTATGTGTTTTGACCACGAAAGGTTGTTAGTAATCCATAGGCCCAAATATTTATACTCTGTCACTTCTAATAATGATATGCTGTTAGTACCGTACACATAATGAAGAGGCATTTTCTTGTTTGTAATTTTCATGAACACGGTTTTTTCAAAATTAATGCACATCTGCCATTTGTTGCACCACGCAACCACTTTCGCTAGGTCATTATTTAGACGCACCTGGTCGTCAACTGAAGACACCACTTGATACAGGATACAGTCATCCGCGTACAGCCTCACGCGAACTGAAAGATCTGCCACAATGTCATTAATAAACAAAAGAAATAAGAGTGGTCCCAAAACAGATCCCTGGGGGACGCCAGACATAACCCGGACACTGCTAGAAGAAATATTGTTCAGAGTGACGAACTGACATCTGTTCGAGAGATAAGCTTTAATCCATGCAAGTATCCTGTCATTTTTAATGTAATAACTTAATTTATGAATTAGTTTGTTATGTGACACCTTATCGAATGCTTTACGAAAATCCATGAATATTGCGTCTGTTTGTTTTCCCTGGTTAATCGACTGAGCCAAGTCATGCACAGTTTCAACTAACTGTGTACTTGTGGAAAACCCACGCCTGAAACCATGCTGAAAATCGGTAAGTACTTTGTGCTGTTCCAAGAAACCTAATATATGTTTATGAATTATATGTTCTAAAATTTTACATGATGTGGAAGTTAGAGATATGGGTCGGTAATTCTCGATGTGTGCTTTTTTTCCGGTTTTGTGCAGAGGTTTAATCGCGGCTGTCCTCCAGTCATCCGGTAAAGATCCGTCATGTAAAGATCTGTTGAATATTACTGTCAAGTACTTTGCGCACCACTCCGCATAGCACTTCAAAAAAGTGTTTGGTATGTTATCGGGACCTGCTGATTTTTTGACATCAAGGTTCAAAAGCAAGTTACAAACACCAGTCTTTGAAATTACAACATCAGATATGGCAGGGAGTGCTGCAGAAAAGTTGGGCAGGCATCCATTATCCTCTGTGAATACTGACCGAAAAAATTTGTTGAACGCAGAACAAACAACAGCCTCATCACGCACACATTTGCCGTCTACTATGAATTCGTTCGTGGAAGAAGATTTGGGCGTGATTTGGCGCCAGAATCTCTCGGGAGACGTTTTAATGAACGAGGGCAGGAGCGTTCCGTAATACTTTTCTTTGTCGCAAATTATTTTCTGCTTAAGTTCCTCTGAAATTGCTTCCACAATTGGTTTTAATGATGAATTCCTGCTTGATTTCTTTTTTAACCTTTTAAGCCTTCGCTGCAAGCGTAACGTCTCCCGAGAAATCCAAGGATTGCGGTACACAGACTTTTTTGCAATTTTGGGAACGAAACGGGCAATACAATGGGAGACGATCATTTTAAAAGTAAGCCATAGGTCATTCACACTATCAGTGCTATTCCTAAAATTCTCATAACATGAATCAAGCATGTCCAGAATAGATTCGTCTTCCGCACGCGAAAAATTGGGAAAAAATTGCACGCTAGTTTGACGATCTGGGTACACATTTGACAAGCTCAGCAGCTCAGCTTTGTGATCGGATATTCCGTTTGTGACTTCACAGGCTACCAAATTGCGGATGGCACCACTGACAAAAAATAGATCTAGAATTGATCCCGCGGCTCCTTGCATTCTCGTAAAATTATTTACTACTTGCAGCAGGTCAAATGTGAACACAATGTCGAGCATTACAGTATCAGCATTATGGGCAGAGAATGATGAAAAGGTGTGCCAGTCAATATTAGGCAAGTTGAAATCACCAGCCAGTATTACTCTATCGTCTCTTTTTACATGGCATTGTAAATATGCTCTTAAGTTTTCCAAGACCGCAACAGAAGAGTTGGGAGGCCTGTAAAAAACACCAAGAACAAAGCGAACCCTGTTGATTTATGTTTTGCAAAATATGGCTTCAATGCCTTGAGCATCAGGCATCCTGAAAAGTTGCAATGATGATTTCATTAAAATTGCCACTCCTCCACCTCTTCTGTCACGGTCACTACGAAAAACCTTATAATCTTTAGGTACAAATTCACTGTCAAATATTTCATTGCTTAGCCAGGTCTCGGTAAGCATGGCAACGTCCGCGTCATGTGAGAACAGCATGCCTTCGAGTTCTGCAGCTTTGTTTACGACGCTGCGACAGTTTATGTTAAGAATTTTGAAAACCAGACTGTTCCCTTGTTGGTGTCACTTTTGGTTCCTCGGGATTTTATACCGAGTGTTTCTTGCATTATCCCATCCGAACATGTTACCGTCGATGTTAAGCTTGTCAAACACCAGCTTAACCTTGGCACCATTGCTCTTTTCCCGAGATGCGCTTTCCCATAACTTTTTTCTGACGTCACGAATTCTTTTTGAGAAGTCTTCACTAACCGAAAAATCTGTGCCTTTCAACTTCAGGCATGCATTCATTATTGAAGCCTTTTCTCGGTAGTCACTCAATTTTATGATGACAGGGCGATTCTTTGTTGATTTCATACCTATTCTGTGGCACCTTTCTATACTGTTTATTGCCACTCCTAACTTCTCGTCAAAAATTTCCCTTGTTATTTTCTCCCTAAGCTCTGCTTCTGATTCTTCATTCTCTTCTTTTATTCCGAAAATAAGTAGGTTGTTCCTACGGCTCCTGTTTTCCAGGTCGTCTGTTTTATTTAACAGGTATGTAATGGTGCCTTCCATTTTAGTTACAGTCGACTTCAGGTCCTGCAATTCCGTTTTTAAAGTATTGATCGTTGCTACCTCATTTTCAAGATTTTTAATCCTATCTGTCAAGCCATCTATCTTTTCTTCAAAAGAACCCTGTTTTGCCAGAATGTCGTTCACAGACGACGCCAGGGTGCTTTGGCCCAAGAGTAGCTGCTGCAGCATTTCCTTTTCTGTCATATCTGGGCCTGGATTTGATTCTATGTCACCACATTTTAACAGATCGTCTTGGAAAGAATAAACGTACGACAAAGCATTTTTTATACACAGTGGGCAGGGCAGCAGCAACAGAAAGCGGTTATCGCTACGATAGCAACTGGCAGATAAATAGTTACCAACCTGCGCAATGAAGCAAAATGGGTTCCTGAGCATTGTGCTCGATGTGCTGCTGCCGAGCCCACTGGATGCCGGCGGCGATGAGGAGCTTCTTATATAGGCGTCGATACCCTCGTGATGTGACGTTCCCAGTGATGGCGCAGTCGCAGAAACGGTGGTGATAGGCACGCTGGGGTGGTTAATCAAGCAAAGGGTGGCACGTGCTGGAGTCTCGAAGCAAACGTCACTTGCTTGATATGAAGGCACTTCGAAGAAATCATAACCGAGGCATAATGGTTGTACGGGCAGCAAGACGGCCAAAACCTGCGCAATGAAGCAAAATGGGTTCCTGAGCATTGTGCTCGACGTGCTGCTGCCGAGCCCACTGGATGCCGGCGGCGATGAGGAGCTTCTTATATAGGCGTCGATACCCTCGTGATGTGACGTTCCCAGTGATGGCGCAGTCGCAGAAACGGTGGTGATAGGCACGCTGGGGTGGTTAATCAAGCAAAGGGTGGCACGTGCTGGAGTCTCGAAGCAAACGTCGGTTAGCTCGGTTATGAGCATTGTGCTCGATGTGCTGCTGCCGAGCCCACTCTGATTGTCATAGACTGCTTGCGAATGCACATACGTCATATCTCAAGGATTCCACAGCATCACCTTGCGCCCTTGACACTGCAGAGACCACATTCTGCATTTGCGAAGGTGATAACGGCGCAACAGTCGTCGATCCCACAACAGTTCACCCCGGCAGCACTACCTCCCTCTCCTCTGTGGTGTACGCGGCTCCCATGTGTGCGCCTTGCTATTCCGGGGATAGCGAAGAAGTCAAATTTATCGACGCCAGCCATTAAGCAACTGACACTGTCCATGCTCCACTTCGAATACTGGGACCGTACTCACGTCTATACGGATGGATCAGTAACCTCTACTAGTTCTGCTTGCGCTGTGGTCGTTCCTGCGCGACAGACTCAAATTCACCAACAAATTTCGCATCGGACTACCTCTACTGGAGCAGAGTTGGCCGCACTTCTTGCGGCGGTACAGTATATCTCACAACAATCACCTCAAAAATGGGCTGTTTTCTGTGATTCAAAAGCTGCCCTACAATGTCTTCGATCTGCCTTGAGACATAGCGACCATGAGCAACTTATAGCGGAGATACGATCTCTGCATCACCAGGCAATCGAACAAGACCATGAAATCATCTTCCAGTGGGTACCAGGCCATAGCGGCATTGTTGGTAACGCCTTAGCTGACGATGCGGCTCGATCGGCTCACGAGACAACCAACACTGTCCGCATACCCCTGACAAGAGCTGACGCAGCAAGGCACCTTCAACTGCTCGCCCGAAACCTGACTGTAACGTCGTGGTCTGCCCCTGGAGGTTGGGCACCCCGCTCGCATCACTTCAACCTCTTGCTCCAACATCATATACCATTCGGCCTCCCCCGCAGTGATACTACGCTGTTGTGCCGCCTGTGGCTGGGAGTGGCGTTCACAAACGCCTATTCCCATCTCATCTCAATGGCTGACTCTCCTGCGTGTGGCCAGTGTGGTTGTGACGAGACGATCAGCCACCTCCTCTGTGACTGCCCTCGTTTTGAGCGAGAGCGCGGTTGCCTAGTTGCTTCTCTGCTCCGCTTGGACTCGCGTCCTTTAACAGAGTCTAACGTTCTGGGGCCTTGGACGCAACCTTTCAGACAACGGAAAGCGGTGAAAGCGCTCCTGAATTTCCTAAGGGACTCGGGGTTGCATTCCCGCCTATAATCTAAGTTTTCTGTGCGCGCCCTCTGTCCCTGTGACATAGTGGTCGATGGACACTTGACAGACTCACTTCTTTGCCGCTCTTTTTCCTTTTTTCCCCTTTGTTCCCCTCCCCCAGTGTAGGGTAGCCAACTGGGCATCGCCTGGTTAACCTCCCTGCCTTTCCGTCCTTTTCTCTCTCTCTCTCTCTCTCTTGTGGTTGCAATAATTGAGTAGCTCTAAATGGCCAAGCAAACGAAGGTTAGATGCAGGCAGTGTGAGGAGTTAGCGAACTTGAAGTAAACGCGGTTAGAATTGGTAAAGGAGGCAGAAGGCGCGGATTTTGTGTGAAAATGTTGCCTATTAAGTGCACGCCTGAAGAGGGTTTACCCACAAGACGCCAGACTAGGGTCACGTGTGGATTGCCTAGAAAGAGAGCTGGGGGTAGAAAAGGCGGAAAATCAAAAACTTCAGGAATAGCCTGCTAAAGTAGAAGAAATAAATGGCCGACACCGCTATTGGAAACCGCAATGGTGGACATCCCAGTGCCACGTGGGTGGGGCCTGCACCGGCGTGGGCAGCGATCATAAAGTAGGTGAAGCAGGTTCGAACAGAGACAGCTATTAACAGGTGGCAGCTAGGAAGTCTGGAGGCGATGTTAAGGAAGGGAACAAGGTAAATTTCAGAAACGAGGTCACAGTCAGAGCCAACAGGGGGACAGAACAAAAGCGCATCAGAGATAACAGAAAGCAGAAACCTGAGCCTAGGTATCGAGGAAGCAATAGCGAAACGCCCCACGGAAGAGGTGAATTATAATCAGTTAGAACTACCCATCAGTACGAAAACAGTACAAGTAAAAGAGGAAAATCGCTGGAAACGAAATAGGAAGCCAGGAAACTGGCGGAATAAGGAAATTACGGAGGCCATCGAATAACGACTGGTGGCTTCAACGGAACACAGAGAGGCAAAGAAGACGCAGTTTTCTCAAGAGTGGCTAGACGAAAATTGGGAAACTTATCGACCAAAAAAAAAAATGGAAGTACGGGTCCCTGTCCATGGTTGATGTTCGCAATACAACTAAAGTTTGGACAAGAAAAGTCTGGAACCATATAAGATGGCTAGAAAAAGAAAGAATCAAGGAAACCAGGGAGGCATTCAAGATGTCGAGGGAAAACGTTTAGAGAGAAAGGATGCTGCGAACTACATTACATCAGTTATAGATGAGCGATTTAGGAGCGAGGATAATCTCCCCAGATAAGGAAGCAACACAGGACAGCAAAGTAGAAATCAGCTTAGAGCTGACCAATCTTAACTGGACAAAGGCGGAAACAAATATTACTAAAAGCACATCCGCAGGGATAAAAGCAATTCCAACGAACCTGATTAATGAACTTAGTTCAAGAAGCAAGGACACGTTGAAAGCACCGGTAACAGTCATAACAAATAAGCAAATTTCCAACAGCTGGCGACATAGTGAAATCAATTTGATTTCTAAAGAGAAAGTAGATAGGATACACAAAAAACTTTCACGCCGATTACGATAACATTTGTTGCATACAGGCTGGCAGTGCAGGACGTCAAATTAAAAATGCAGTCATGAGTAGAATCAATAAGACACTGGGAGAACTCCCGAACGGATTTAAATGATAGCCTTGTCGTGCTTACCCCTCGCATAGAAATAGCTGGGCTGGAAAAGAGCCTTATGTACTTGGACTCCCTTAACATAAGCGGCGCATTCGACAACGTGAATGAGGAACTCCTGTGGAATACACTGAGAAATGAAACTATCGGTCATGTTATAATTGATTTCCTACAGAAAATATACCGAGATAATAAAGTTGAAATTGTGAACGGTCGGGAGGCAGGGAACAAAGTGTGTTTATTACCAGACGAGGGGCTGCTTGTATGAGGACTGGTACAAACACGAGCATGCGCACTTGGTACCTAAGGGCATTTGTTAACATGATAGTGCGCATACTTACAGATATTACATGTGAAGGGATAAGAAATACAACTGTCGAGATGCACAAAGAATTAAGGCAAGCAAGGTTGTACTGTATCACCGCTGGTGTTCACGCTTTATATGATAAATATAGAAAGAAGGCTACCAGGAAGTATCTAGTTAATATGTAATATAGATTAGGCGCAAGGGTCGTACAGACGCGGCTCCCTGGTTTAATGCATGCTGACGATATTGTACTGCTAGCGGATATCCAGGAAGAACTGCAAACAAAGGTGAAGGTCTAGGCTTCTTTTAGCGTAATTAAGTCAGGATTGATGATTTTCAACGGTTAAACTGATCAGGCGCTTACAATAAAAGGCCCTGAAATACCCAGAGCGGCAGAATACAAACATCTCCGGGTGTGGGTAAACGAAGGACAGATATACGTGGAAAGGCACGACCAGACTATAAGGGCGAAAAGGCGAAGTGATGCCGCAATAATGAAGCCTTGGGCATTGTGGGAGCAAAACAAATATGAAGTGCTGAGAGGTATTTGTAAAAAATTATGGCGCCAGGGCTTACTTTCGGGAGTGCCCTTTTGTGCCTAAGGGCAGAAGTCGAGATTAGAAATAAATCAGAGAGCTATTGAAAGATTAGCACTGGGTGCCCACGGCAAACCACAGGGGGATATGTAATACAGGGGGATATGGACCGGGCATCGCTTGAAGCACTGGATGCTCAGAGTAAAATATTATGTGATAACCGCCTGAAGAATTTATACAATACCAGGTGGGCAGCTAATGCATTTAAATAAATACTTACACAGCAAGAGCATTGACTCAGAATGGCAGAAGAGGACTAGGAAACTAACCAGTAAGTCTGCAGGACACTAAGACGGAGAAATAAAGAGCGTTAAACGGCAGGTTAAAAACGCTTAATGTAAAAACTGGATTAGCTCGATGGAAAAGAAACAGAGTGTAGAACTATATTGAAACACGAAAAGGCAGATTAGGAAGGAATCATTCAATGATAACTCAAGGGGAAGTGCCCTAGTCTTTGAAGCTCGATCGGGGTCTCTTAGAAAGCAAACGAGCGGGACCCTCACAAAAAAAGTTTTAGACACTCTATAGAGTACCTATAGACTTCTGTCTATAAAGTCTATAAACTGTCTATAGACTAATCCTAGAGAACAGTCTATAGGCAATACAAATGCCATAGACAGTCTATAGACAATCTGTAGATTTATGGCCATACACTTTTAATGGACTTTTTCTATACACAGTCTATAGACTCTGAATAGACAAAAAGCAATATCTATAGGAAGTCAATACAGTCAATAAGAAATCTATAGACTTTCTATAGACCATTTTTATAAGGGAAGGGCTGGGGGTGTCACGCCCCTACTGTTTAGAAAAGTCGCCATTGCTTCAGCCGCCAGTGCGCAGGCCATAAGAAAGCGCGGGCCCCACCACCGCTCGAGTCCTTAACAAGAGAAAATGTCAATAGGCTTATTAGTGTTCGGGAGAAGCATCTACGGTTGAACCCGTTCAATACAGCTCGAAACCTTACCTATAGCGTTTGTTTAAACAAAAAAAGACGCAGAAGCAGGGGTCGAAGCCATACCTGCGTTCGGTTTGAGCAGAGCTCGTATCAGAACCAGAATCAGTTTATTGACGCAACGCATATAGATATCTCAAAGCTTGCACAGAAAAAGGTCCATTAGTCCCCAGGCTGTATCGGGTCCTCAGGTAAACGTAACTGTAGCTGTGTTTACGTAGTTTTTGATATCGTCAAAAATTATGATATAAAGGAAAAGAACAGAAAAATCACACAGGTGAAATATATCAGTAGGAAGCCATAAAAGTAGACAACGGAATTTTAATGTTAGGACAAAACATTTAAAACTAAAAAAGTAAGGAATTAAAATAGAAGCACAATAATAATACTTTCAAAATACAATAATTTATTCAGCTGCAATTCTTAATAAAAGTGCTTGAAATCGTAACCAAAATGCCTGAAAATATTGCTAATATAACTTGATTGTAGTAAAGCATCGACTTTTTTTTGTTAATGCCACCTCATACGAATTTTCGCACAGCAGTCGCGGACGCCGCCGATCTCGCAAGGACCGCGGGAAATGTGGCTTCCTAAAACAGCACCTTACTTCTAATTTGTGCTGCGTGCAGACTAAAGCAGGCTATGCTGCTCGTATTGCACCTTTCAAGGATAATTATTAAATTGCGGATGGCAGATATGCAAGCAGCTCCTATTTCACTAAAAGGATGCCAACTTTCTCGGCACTAATCTCAGCGTTCCCCTGTTTTCGCACTTTTTCGGGCTGACGAGTGGTCGGTCTTTTAAGTGGCAAGGAAAAAAATCGCGAAGCCGCTGGCATCACAATGATGCAGTCCGCACATGTCAGTTCTCATCCTGCTCATCTTGCAGTTTGCTGTATTGGTAAAACAGAGCACATAGCTTAAAGCCGCTGCTGGTGTCAATGCGATATTCGCGAGGCTGCTCCCTCATTGGAAGGGCTTATCATTAACAAACGCCCATGTGCTCTACAACCATAATAGCCACCTTTAGCATACCATCACTGCTGCCAACCTCCAGAGCCGCTTCTCCTCTAATTTGCAACGAAAATTCCCTAGATTTCCCTAGATACGAAAAATATTTTTAAATTGTGAAAATATCTATACTTATGCGTAGTTCAGTAGCAAGTTTTATCATACAGCTACCCTATTACCGAACTTTGGTTTGCAAATTAGCTATAAATTTGAAATGAAGGATGTAATATGAAGAACTTCTAAATGAAGCTACAAGATAAACCGTAGCGCTCTTTGGAAATTACAAATCAAAGGCTCTATATCATGGCTGCGTTTTTTTTTCTTCACTGTTCGCAAGATAATAGTAAACATGCATCGGCATGTGGAATTAACTGACTTTTTTTCCCTCATGTTGTGTCGGTTTAGACTTCAGCCGAAGGATACCACGTACAAAATGTCTGAAGGTCGCTTGAGGAGTGTACGGAAACTGCGATATGAAAGCTGCTTGTTCATTTGCTGCGATTGCTCTAGAGGGTGGCTGACGTAACAGTTTGAGTCAATTAAAACAATGAAGCAGGGATTGTTACAGCTATTGTATGCCTCATGTGATTTCAAATCACTTTGTTCGCCGTGGTGGAACTGGGAATTATGGTTTATGATTTTGGAGTGTCTAACGTCCCAAAGCGACCCAGGCTATGAGGAATGAAATAGTGAAGGGCTCCGAAAATTTCAACCACCTGAGTTCTTTCACATCTACTCACATCGCACAGTACACGGGCCTCTAGAATTTCGCCTCCATCGAAATTCGACGGCCGAGGCCGGGATCGAAGCCTCGTCTTTCGGGTCAGCAGCCAAGTGCCATAGCCACTCAGCCACCGCAACGGGTGAACTGGGAATTGTTCCCCTAGTTAGACTAGCTAAGATTTTCAGCACGGCGCTCCTTTATAAAAAGAAATTGCGCCCTTGTTCTGTTCTAATTATTAAAATAAACAAGCAGATATGCTTACTATACAGAAATTTCACGTCATGCAGCGAACTCCAAATACAGCGCGAGGAAGGGGCGCGCGTGGAGGGTAGGCGGTGGCGCGCCAGATCACAGCAGCGGGTGCTACTGGCCACGTCAGGGACCATACACTACGACTACGTGCGTGTAAAGGCTGGTTCACATGCATGCACGCGACTGAAAATTGAGCAGCGCAGCGCGGCGACAAATTTGTTTGGAACATCGCCGCTCTGACTGCTGGATCCGCCGCGATGGCTCTAAACAGCCTTAGCGCCGCAGCAACAAAGCGTTGTCACTTTCATGTGAAACAGGCTTTACTCGAGTGCGCGGCGGTGTTGTGCGGGCCTCCGTCAATGGTAGAGAAAAACAACGAAAAACTTTTACTGTCTTCCCAATTTGAGAGAGAAAAAAAAGAACTCTCCGAGCAAATGAAATTTCCCTAGATTATACAAAAAATATCCCTTTTCCTCTAAACAGCGTCCAAATTCCCTAGATCTGGGGAAAAATCCCTAGGGTTGGCAGCACTGCATACCATGTACCGTATTACAGTTACCGGTACCAGAGTACAGGGAGCCGCGCGCAGCTAATGCGCATGCGCAAATCGCCTTGACGGCACCGGATGGCGCCAGGCACTCGGCAGCTGGGCTCGCGTCTGCAGCATCGTAACCAATCAGCGCGTGCTCAGCGGCGGTAGGCGGGCTCCCAGTACTTCGGTAACGGTAACGGTAATACGGTACACGGTATGCTAAAGGTGTGCAATATCTAACAATACTGACGGCAGCAGAGTGCCACCCGCCACTCTCGCTTCAAGTGCTTGGTGAACTTCACCGCTCTTTAGCTGAGGCCTGCTTTATCTGGCGCCACAACGCACGGTTTAATCCAGGCAGAGTAGGTACGCCCTGTATAAAGAGCAAAAGTAAAAAAAAAGTTAAGATTAGAGTCGCGGCTGCGGTAAATGAGGCTGACGTGGCGCTTAAGGCGATGATCTAGCTGGAACAGCCCTGGGCAGCATCAACGAGACGACGCTCTGCAGGCTGCTTGCGCCACTGCGGAATCCGCCGTGTCGACGACGCCCTAACACGCCCCACGAAGACGACAGTGTTGTAATGCTGAGTGTTGAGTCAGCGTCGCTAAGGCACGCGGGCCTTCTGGGAAGAAAAAAAAATTATGTCGAGGTCAGTGCGGCTTGTAAGGCCCCACGTACTTCCTCTCCACTTTGTGTGACATATCTCGCTGACGTGAAGACCCTCTTTTATGGAGATCGCTGCGCTAACGTTAAGTAAATACTGTTCGTAATTGTTCAATTATTTTGTTACCTTTGGCGTAATTCGTTAGTGAAGCAGCCAGTGAGATAACTCAGATTTATGCCGTCGTAATTAAGGAATCCAAGGTTTTACTTTAACCCTGCTTGTCTAATCACTCTCATTGCTACATTCCGGGCTGCGCGACATGCGTTAGATCTTTTTTTTTTTTTGCTTGTGCACTACAGAAAAAGAAACTCGAACTCGATGCACAAACTTGAGTGCTTTACGCAGTAGTTAATGTAAGAGCTACGAAAGTGGCACAGAATAGTTCTAGCAGTAACAGAAAAAAAAGTACAATTTTTTGTTAGCCGCTTAGTGTTAGCAAGTAATGAATAATTCTGATGCTTTTCTGGTTCTTTGTGAGCCATGTCTGTAATTAATCAAGGGCTTTTTTGAACCAGGTGTATGTGGAATGCCTAGTTTTCAACAACATACCAAAAACCACCTTTGAATAGTAAAATATCACAAACTCAGCTGCTCAAGTCAGAAAAAAAAAACATATTCGACCGTTGTAGCTTTATTTTCTTTTTTCGCAGTTCTAAAGCTGCGCACGTGATGGCGGCACATTGGAAGCACAAGTCATAACGATAGCAACTGAACCAGACAGTGAATGGAACCTCTTCTCGTTCTAGGCTCTTATTATTCACAAATCGATTTTGAGAGAAAATCTCCAAAGGAAATTTATTACAGCTCGAGCTTCTGCCTAGCGTGAGAGAGCAGGGAGTGCCGCCCTTTTTTAATTTCTCTTTATTTTATTCACAGCTGTATGGAATAACAAAATAACCTAGAAGAATCGGTTTTCTTGCCAGTATTGCAATGGCGAGAAAGTTACGACACTGCGAGCCAATTTCTCGCATCGTTTACCTCTGCATGATCTTAAGAGGCGCTGGCGAATCATGATAAGAGCCCCTTCGTTGATCGTTCTATTGCTGCAGCATAAGACGGGCGCAAAGAATTTCCCACTGCAAAAAAGATATGCAAGCAGCTTTCGAAACAGACAAGTCGGACTTACGAGCCGATGCTATCGCGAGATTACAGGGGCTCTGGGAGGCCGCCGATGAAATAGGGCCCGGCTCAGTGCCCATCCAGTGCCGCTAACTTCTCCTCTATTGCTCTCTTGATTGTCCTGTTACTCTCGGGATCAAGTGTTCAGGGGCACTCATTTTAAAAGCTGTCCGTACAAAGATGCGATCCGAAATCAAGCGCTTTTGTTTTGCAACTTGCGCAGTACCTCCAGCCAGCACGGTGATCACGGCGAGCCACACAGAGCTGTACTTCGAAGAGCCTGCCGAATTTGTGTGCACTAGTCGCGGGTCTCGCCCTGCTGCCGAAATCCGTTGGTTCCTGGGCTCGAGTCCCGTCGAGCCACTCCTCTACCGAACCACGACGGATGGGAACGTCACCACTAGTTTCGTGCTGGTTACACCTACCAAGGAACGTAACGGGGAGCGACTCAAGTGCGTGGCCTTCAACAAGAGCCTCCGAGGCGCGGAGCTGTCGTCGGAGACACTGCTCGAAATTAAGTGTGAGTACGCCATTGCCCAACATATTTGGCCTTTGCTCAGTTAGCAGGGACATGTCGCATAACGGGAAATAAAAATACAAGTTCAGAAATCAAATTGTGGACACTCAGAACAGGCGTACTGGTTATCAGCCGATACTTCTTCAGGGGCAGTCTCTACATCGCCCCTTTTTTCTTTTCAAAGTGAACAGCTCCTATCAGTGCTGCGTTTTTCCTAATTTTTACGCTTATGACCCTAACACACATTTGAATAATCGAATAAGCTCAAATCGAAGGCGGCAGATGTGGGTAAGGAGTGTTACGCTCTCTTTGATCTCTTCATCTCTTTGCATCAATGCGCTCTTCTCAAAAACAAAGGTTATTACCGAAAAAAAGAAGCAGCATGCTTGATGAACGAGGATCTTAGGTAACTTAGTTGGACCGTGATTGGTTCGGGTATTATATACTATTCACTCTGTACGCATCGCTGATTAAGATAGCTTATAGCGTACCCCTATGCTTTATGTGCGCTTATTCCGGAAAAGATGCTAGATTCTGGTTTCAGCATTATGGCATATTATAGCGAATCGTTTGATTGTTCTTGTCATTTTGCTCTGTGCCGAGACCACGTTAAAACGAGATGGATAGTGGTATTCAAGAAAACTACGGCAGAACTCTGATCATTGAGTGTTTTTTTTTTTTACGGCACTAAGATTAATAGTGCATTTGCGGTCATTGGAGGGGTGGGCAAGCTACGAATTTCTGTAAAAAAAAATATCAATTAGTGGTTCTACCGACAAAAATGATTGAAGTCAATTTGCTGCGCCCTGCGAAAAATGGTTTTTCGCGTTCCTTGGCATCTCATGACAAAAAAAAAATGAACAGTTTAACATGAACGTAAAAAGGGGGGGGGGGGGGGGGGGGCATCGGTAGGGGAGTGAAATATGCTCTAATATAAATGCGTGGTTTTCAATGGAAGCAGATGAAACCGCAAACTGGGAATGGAATAGGTTGAAAGCGGTTAAAAAACATGAGTACAGAAAACAACAATTTCTGTTCTGCCCAAGGTTACGGACTTGCGAAGTTGAGAACTAGACGACTATTCAGATTATGGGCCACTGTGCATTGGCCCAATGCAAATGGTGCACGGTACCCGTGTTCTTCCATATTACACGTATTCTGTAAATTTCGCAGAGCTTCATGTCGCGAAATGTAAATTTAAAGTGATTTAAAGTTTGAAAAGTTGCGTTCAAATGAAAAAGTTTAAAATCTGGTGCTTTTTGCATCGCAGTTACATGCACGACACGGGCTCTTCGTTCTATACCTGCAATTAAAAAGCAAAACGATAATTCGGTCTGCTGGGCAACTTTTTGAAAAAAAAAAATACCTCCACGCTACCAACTAAGTTTCGTGCCTTTATCTCGAAGTGGAGGCGCTGCTATATGCAGAGTCGCTTCAGGTGTGACAGCATTGCCTGTTCGACTTGGCTTGCCAGAAAACAGACTATAAATAACTTGAGCTTGAAAACACAGAAATGCAAGTTTCGTTTACGCTTTTTTTTGTACCTTGCACTCTGTTGTCCTCTAAGCTGCGAGCCTGACATGCAGTGAAGAGGGAAGCGCTTTTTCTCAATTTTCTCCCACCGCATCACCGTGCACCTAACAAATCTCATCAAGACGCGCGCTCTTCATCGAAGTGCATGGTTTCACATGGCTGAGCTCATTACGGGGCGTTCGCCATAAATATGCATGCTTCACCTAGATGGCGCGTAGGACATTCATAAAATATCCGAAAAACAGCTTCCAACTCATCATTTTTCTTCTCCCCACAGTACATACATACACACTTCTTCGTTTTGTTCGCTCGCACAGCTATTTTGTTCAACCCGCAGCAGCGGCACGAACCAGCTCCAAGCGCAATGATGGTAGAGGGGGACGGAGGGTTGAGGGAGGAGGGCAACGCGGCAAATGCGGTCGTAGCTTCCCGCGCGCCGTCTAATGAGTCACGAAATGAGCAACGATGCACGACGGGCCTGGTGGCCGAGCGACGCCACTTGCTTTGATTCGAAGCGGGCGCCGCACGCGCCGCTGGCGCTCTCGCCGCAAGGCCGTGGTGATTGGCGCTCCAAAGCAATGGCACTGCCGTGACTTACCTCAGTGGGAAACGTCTATCGCGTTCCAGCCCACTCGCTTCCTATTTCTTTTTTTTTTTTTTTCTCACTCACCGCCCCGACCAACCTATTCCCGGCAATGCTTCTATGCGTTTCGATTGCACGTTGGAGCCCGAGTAACGCGTTCTGGAAACTTTCAATTTGCCTTCGTTCGTGTCAGTTGGCGTTTGGTCTGGTGCTTGCAATTTTGTAGGCGCTCGCTTTGGTCGTGTCGCTCAGCCGCAACTCGTCGCTAGTGGATTCGCAATGGGCCTCGCGGTAGCCACAAGTTACCACGTTTTCACGACCGAAGCCTCGCTGGATTGGTGACACGTGGTCTCGCCCTCCGCCGATAGATAGGTTTCGGTTCCACGCTCCCCACAGTCACGAGTTGTATCGCAGCGTAGTTTATGCTCTTTCTGCGCCCATAAAAAAAAGGCATGCCCCTCGCCTGACTCGTTAAATATGCATACCAGAGAGCCAGACATTTCACGCTGCCTGGCCGTCATGTATACGTAATGCGCGGGCAAAGTAATTGCCCGCAGTGGCTCTTCACGGCTGAAACGTGTTCCGCGCCGCTTGCTGTAAATCACAGAAAGTGGTACGACTTGTTTCTTTTTCAATTTTTCGAACTATTTCTGACCCGTCAGTTAGGTTGGGTTTGCTACTGTATCAGGTGAGGCAAAAAAAAAATACGAGAACATCGCTTGCCATAAGTAAACATTTGCACTGCGTTCTTAATCTTAGTGCGTCGAATACGCTGCGGTTCTGAGCATTAAAGGTTCAAATAAGTTGCAGTTCTTCAGGAAAATTTTAGCGTGAGCACACTAAGGCGATACAGCCGTAATATGAAGTCTAAATGGGCATTATAAGTATGCCCTTAAGAAGAAAATCTTTTTGGTAATGCTTGTTCGTGAATAGTTACTTGAAGAGGACACACTGCGTGATATTAAAAACAACCTATGAGACAGAGCTCCAGATTAATTCTTCCCACTGGGGCTCTGTTATGGCAGCTACTGCGGCCGTAGTTCAAACCAGTAGCACAATGTCAAATGTCAGTAGCACAACGCCCATGTGCTGTGCGACTGCGGCACCACTGCGGAACTCGGTTTTTGTGACTCAAGTGTCTTTTCAAGGAGTTTGTCTGGATCAGGTGTACCGTGGCACACTGTTTTCGCTAATCATTCTCGAACAAACTGGGAAAAATTCATCTTTTCTGCAAAGCCTTCGAAAGTTCAGCATTCTCTTTGACTAATAAATTATTGTTTTTTTTTTGTTGGTCGATATTACAGGCAATGTATTGATGGTGATGGTCGGCAGTTGATCATGAAATTTCTCGAGCCCGACAGAACTCCACAAGAAACATACTATGATGAAATAAGGTATAGGATGCGCAATCAAAGGACGAACCACGAAGAAAGACACAGAGACACACACAAGCGCACTAACAACTGTTTATTTCTTCCTTGGAACGCTTACTTATACACCTGGCCACGCATGCTCAAAAGCAATCTTTAACCACAATAGTCATGTCAAGGGCTGTTGACGCAGACGCGAACGCAAAAAGTTGATTTCGGCAACGTACAGAGCCACGGACGTGACACGTCCGTGGCACGGACGTGTCACGTCCGTGGCTCTGTACGTTGCCGAAATCAACTTTTTGCGTTCGCGTCTGCGTCAACAGCCCTTGACATGACTATTGTGGTTAAAGATTGCTTTTGAGCATGCGTGGCCAGGTGTATAAGTAAGCGTTCCAAGGAAGAAATAAACAGTTGTTAGTGCGCTTGTGTGTGTCTCTGTGTCTTTCTTCGTGGTTCGTCCTTTGATTGCGCATCCTATACCTTCACAACATCATGTACCAACTAGGCCCAACCCAAGTTTTATTTATGATGAAATAACTATAGTGATTCGCGTGTTTGCAGTTGAAGTTATACTCTCGCTCTAAAAAGAGAGTAGAAATGAATAAAGAGCAAAGAGGGATTACAAGCATGGTAGAGTGTTCTCGAACGTAATTATATTGTTACGGGGAGGTCTCGAGAAACAACTCTGCAGCGCAGAGAGCTACTCTATAAACCTTAGGTTTTGAGAACGCTCATAAGCACCCTATCATCGTCGTCGTCTTCAAGAGCACCGAAAGTCCCTTCGCTGTGAGCGGCTAACAATATTATTCAAATATTGGGGGGAAAAAGCAGTGCTCTTATATAATCCGCAGCGTAAGCACTACACATTTTCATGGGTGCGAAATTCCGTTCTTTCCCAGATGAATCCGCATATAGGTTTTGTTGCAATAAAACCTCATGTAATAGCCGTTTTTCAAAACTTCCCCAATTTCAGAGTTTCTTTAAAATCGGCTCCTAAATGCTTCTGTTTCACGTTTAAAGGAGCATTTCAAAACACAATTTCGTGTGATGTTTTGTTATTTTTCTGTTTCCGTCTTTTTCGGCTGCATTTATTATTTATTTGTATATACTGCACATCCTACAGAGGCTAACGTGATTTTGTTTCAATATAATCACGAGGGCGCTAAAGCAGAGCTGAGCAAAATTTGCATCCTGTAGTAAAGAGCAGCACGAAAGCAATGGGTGAGGGGAAGTAATCACATTACTCAACACTACTGCCGTTTCCTGTTCCCATTGTTCTTCCGCAGCCCTTTCTTGAAGTATGATCCAAGCAGCCTGTATCAGTACTATGATGACCTGGCAAAATATTTTACCAGACGACTTGAGGCTAAAAATTCTGAAGCACGCTCAACCAAGAAAAATGGAGTTTGGTTTTGAGCTAACTGGGTTTCTGCTCGGGGTGATTAAACCTCGGGCCCTTCTGGTGAAGCGGCCGCTGACTATGCACATGGAATGTTGCGTTAGACCTTTACCTTTATCTGTCGCCAATCTGCTTCTGCGTAGGACGCCATTGGTGGCCATAAAATGAAATCGTTCAGGCATCAGCAAAATCATGACACCAAGTGCTCCATCTCTTCTGTGCTGTCGTACATTATTTGAGCCAGGGCACTCAAGACAGTGGGCATGTCTTTACCTCTTCACGTTCACATATGTTATGTTTGTTGTGCGCAGGAGCACTGAATCTCGCGGAGTAAAAACGGCGCAGAAATGGTTCTGAATCAATTTATGACCATGGTGCACTATGAGACTAGTGCCCGCAAAGAAGACATAGTGAGAGCCTTACAGTCTATTTTAATGATCTCGCAACAAGCCAAGTATCATCTACAGTTCTCTCTGACTTTCATGCGTGATAAAAACGAAGTATTAGCCTTCTCGAGGAATAAGCCTGTCTTGTTCAGGTTGCAGGTTTTATCCTTTCTTTAGAAAGGTCCCTAAGCGACATTGATCGTGCTATCTTCCGTGCTCATCTGTAGTGTGGTTAAGCCTAACCTTGCGAAAAACGCCGGCAGACAAGCCGCAGGTGACGCTCGAGTTCGGAGCCGGGCTCAAGGAGTCGATGATCTACGAGGGTCACGACATCTTCTTCGTGTGCAATGCCTCCGCCTACCCGAGCATCACCGACGTTGTGTGGAAGTTGAACGGCGTCCCATTGGAGGACCAGCAGCACGACCACAGGCTACAGCCGCAGCACAGCGCCAACAGCACCTCCTCACTGATGGCGCGGGGCCCTCTGATAGTCAACCAGCGCTACCTGGTTCTACGCAACGTACAGTCGGCTGACTCTGGCAACTACTCATGCACCGTCACCAACCCGGAGGGAGTTACTACTTCTAAGACGCTGCAGATACGTATACAGCGTGAGTTTTGCTATGGAATTCAGTCAAATCTGTCTTATTTCCGACTTTTGGTCGCAGCGTTGTCTTATTTGGAGAGAGTGGAAAGAGTTACGTTATAGAAATCATAAAACCGAATAACTACTTGCAGATGGCGGTGAAAAAAACACTTATTAGTTAAGTTAAGCTGGTCGCAGTTATTCATGACACTGTAATCACTCCTCAAAGTCGCATACATCTGCGTAGTGCCCATCATTGGCCTGTGCGTCATACTGCAAAGCTCGTAAGATGCAGAAACGTAAAGCATGAATTCCCTATATTTACTTTTACTTTCTGTTTTACCTTCTCTCTTATGGCATAGGTGCAGCACCAGCGTTGTAAACCTGTGAGGAGTCATGGAAGGAGTTGTAGCAGTAACATAAACAGAAGCGCCTGTCGGCACTAGGCTAGCAACTCTATGCTGGAGACCATGCAGCCATACTTCAGAACCGACCATACTGCTTATTTCTTTCTTTGTTCCTGCTCGTCTCACAGACTCGCCCCGGTGCCAAAACCCGCAGCAGCAGCACCACGCCAAGGTTGTGTACACGGCCCCCTTCGAAGAGGTGTCCCTATCGTGCGACGTGGAGGCCGATCCCAGCACCAACCTGACCTTCCGCTGGTCCATGAAGGAGAGCCACAGGACGTCCATTTCCACGGCATCCGTGGCGCCGGGAGACGCGGCACTGCGGGAGACGGCGTTCGCGCGTGACTTCGACGGCATGGCCCGCGCCTTCGCCTCCCGCAGCGTGCTCACGTTCGTCCCGCTGCCGGAGGAACTGCACTCGACCTTCCAGTGCTGGGCCAAGAACCCCGTGGGCATCCAGAAGAAGCCGTGCCTCTTCCGACTCGTTCCCAAAGGTAGGAGTGGCATGCTGTGGTTCAGGCCTAACGCGTTTTTGGGCTGCAGCGGCATGACAGGCGGCACGTGTTCTGGACTCGTACGGCAGGAGATAGATGAAAAGAAAACTCTTAATTGATTGAGCTGGGGTGGAGAGGGGAAGGGGCCGGGGGAATGGCGCTCAGACAACGAATTCTTTAATTCATATATAGGTGTAGATAGATTGGAACTTCAATTCTAATCTTTTTATAGATCTGCTGGGGCGTGAGCTGAAGCACAATTTTGGCGCGTAATTTGGATTCTTTTTCTCGTACGGGCTTTTGTTGGCCAGTTACAATCGATTCCTTGAGACAGAAAATAAAGTTAAGAAGTGCCAATGCAGTAATCTGTACTGCGATGCAACCTGTAGTGCAGCCCGATGCCGACCATCTGGAGGTCCTTTCATCCGGAGGTTTCATCTGGTCGGGACCATCTGGAGGCCCCGACCATCTGGAGACAGGGACTGAAATCTTGCCGAAAAGTGTTTTGGAATTTAACACCTGGAAGATTCGGCTGTTGCAGCCAGAGTTGAACTCGCGACCTTCTGCTGATCAGTACAATTCTATTTTCATTGCATTGATAAAAACCTTATCACAAGAGAAACCGCTCGTATTTGAAATTTTTATTCGTGTTATCATGGAATGTCTTCCATTATGGATCAAATGGTACTAACTCTGAGAAGAATGTGCCTAGCGGCAATGCAAAATAGGGCTGTTATAAATTTCCAGAAAAAAGAGTTAATTTTCTGTTAAGCTTCTGTAAGTCAACCTTATCATCGCAGCCGATGGCAGGTGGCACGGTTGTCAGGACTATGATTGCTAGGATAATCAATGCCAACAGGAGGAAATGAAATTGACGGATAAAAGTAACCAAGGACTTCAAGACTTCAGCGATAATCTTGCAGCTGCTCGCGGAGTGCTAAAAAAATGGCTGGTGGTTGTACTTGTAGCGAAGGGTACCTGGAGCAAAAATTTTACTGCCACTACCAACCCAGGAGAAGCACACGATGTACGAGCCGTGAAAACGGTAAAGCGTAACGCCGTTTTCAATCGCTGTGCCGACTTCCCAGCAGTGAGCATCATAGGTCGGTGGCATGAAATCATTGAATGTGAGGTCGGCGGACAAAAATTACAATGCCGGTTCGTTACGAACGAAGAAAGGGCTTCAATCCTAGGAGCACATTCAAACGACCAATGTAACAGGACCTTCATTTTGGTAAGCCGCAATGCTTACGATCTGCGAAGCGAAAATTTCGCACTGAGAGCAAAAAAAAAAAAAACGAGCATGCCTCAGCAGTGCTACACCACTACATCTTTTTCTTATGCAGGATTCTCTAACAAACACCGTTCTTCGATTATAGCACACCAACTTTAGATTTCATTAGGACAGGTAATTACTCCGCCATAAGTGGATAAGGCAGGAGTACTCAACGGCTCGCTGCCGGCGGGTACAGTCACCATTATCTGCAGAGTACTGCATAGGCACGACATCCTCTATCGCCTCGTTATTTGCACCTGCCGCCGTCGCCATCCAGTCTGTTGATGCATTATACAGATTTCATACGAAAAAAAGAGGGTTCACGTGACGCAGCCTGAGTATTCCGAGGCCTAAATTTCTAAGAAGTCTTTTCGTTTAGAGCGTTGCGCGACCGCCATGCTTAAAGTGGAGTTTAGCGGCGTTAAGGTGTTTCATGCGTGGAAAATTATTATGTAACTGTAATGATTTGTCCGTGGAAATGTCCGTGGAATAGATTGTCCATGGATTTGTCCGTGGAATAGAGGAAATGCCTCGAGAGGCATTTCCTCTAGCTTAATGTAACCATGCTTACATTTTCAAGAAACTACGGGAACGCTTAAGTCACCTCAAGTTTGGAATCGTTAGATATCACATTCGCCGCAGCTTCTGTTGCAACTTCTTTGTGAGTTCGCGTCAGTTTCTTTGCAATTATCTGTTCATCAACCCCCATATTCGGATTGATAGCTTTAGCTGCAGGTATCCGCAATGAGGTGACGGTGCCGACATTTGCAAATATCACTTTTTTTTCGGACTTTAGATTTTGATTCGCTATATAGGTTACTGTCTAGAAAACAAGCTAGGCTGCTTATAACCCGCTGGGAGGGTTGTGATGAGGCTACAAGGTTATGTGACCTTTCTGAACCAAGTATTAATTTAATCGGCACCTCCCACAGAGGGCAGGTTGCTCACAATCCAGTGACCAGGTTGCCTCTTCCCAAGGTGGGCAGGCTGTGATGGCACAAGGTCATGTGACCTCTTGACCAATAAGCAAATCTCTTGACATCGCTTCGCGGGCCTCACTCCGTGCTTGAACTTCAATGCTATTGAGTTAAGATGTCCGTTTGATAAAGCACTGTTGACAGCGGCTCCTCATGTAATCAAACCTAATATATGTCGTAAATTGCAACGATTTTCCAGCTCTGTTGTCCCTAATAAATTGTATCGCATTGCAGCTCTAAACCTTCAGGCTGCGTCAAGAAGTTAATACAATAAAATTCTCCGCATAATATAAGCGCTCTGTAAGAAGTGCTGATTTTGATTGCATGGAACTCGTGAGTAAAGTGTGATACCGAAAAGAATACTACCGGAGAGCCTTTTTAAATTCTAAAGCTACAACAACGCTAAGTGAGGCGCTGTACTGAAAACTTCACAATGACGCCCAGCAGCTACGGGTGCGCTGAAAACTGCGGTGGATTCTTAACATATCTGAAAGACAATGATCACCATGACCGATTAGCGAACCGGTGACGTCATTTCCGTCAATTATGCGTTACTGCTCTTGAGCAGCCACAGATGATTAATCCTGAGCCCTCCATGGGATCTGCACGGGAAACCTAACAAAAAAAAGTAGGATAAAATTTCAGTTTTGCGAATAAGCTTGAAACTTCCCCTATGAAATAACATGAAAAATCCGCTAAACAAGACCCACGGCCTCCAAAACCACTGTTTTAATACGGTTTTCTGATTAGAAGAAAAATATATTGCGTTCGTTAATTCACATCAATATTCGGTATCTTAGTTTGGTGCAAAGTCTCAGTCGAAGTCAGTAGTACCTGTCAAGAAGGGCAAGCGTTGCTAGAAAAAAAAAGGGAAAACTGCAAAGACGTCCTGAAATGTGGCAAATAAACACATCACTCTACCTGCATCAGTAACTTCTACACAGCAAGCATAAGAAAATCATCAGATTCGTGGCCGTAGTTCTATACACGGAAGCTATCTTGAGCCTACATTTTTAATAGAAAACATTTCTTAGCGTGCGCACGTTACTCGCAATCATCCCATGCCAAAACACGCCATCCCGCAACCGGTAACAAAATGATGAAAAAAATAGATGCGGCGCTCTTTTGTTGCAAATCAATATTTACGACGTCGCGCTTTCGAAAGCATCCTGACAGCAGCCTTTCTTTCCATTCGAGCTCCGAAAGAGCTTCCCCCGGACTGTGTGTTGAGCGTGCATGGTTAAAACTTTTTCGACACAACAAAACCCGACTTGCGCCCCACAGACCTTCCCGTTCTACATAATTGAGTGTTTTGTTTTCGGGGAGACGTCTAGAAAGGTCTAATAAAAGCAGATATTTATTCGAAAACGCACCGTTCCCATCTCCTGCCTTACTTCATTCGACATTTTTCTCCCTTTGACAAAAATTCCTCTAAGCAGGCAGAAACACGCTTCTTTGGACGGATTACTGCATGTTTACATTAGGATTAAAATTCGGAAAAACAGTCGACAAAGGACAGGAGACAGGAGAGGACAGAGGACAGGAGAGGGGCTAAACGTCAAACTGAATCTTTTCTAATGCGCAAAGTACGTATGCCACACATGCTAGTTAACTCTCGAGCAGTTAATGAAGAGGGTAAATGGTGATGAAGAAAGTCATAGTGCTCATAAAACTAAGGCAACTGCGAACTCTATCAGAGAACTACTGATGGCTAGAAAAGATACTGTAAAAAAAGTGTGTGCTAGTAGGTACAAACACTGAGCTGTCACATGCAGTTTCAAGGTAAAAAGTGCTGAGACAGCAGTAGAGAGAATTTAAAGAACCTAAAAAAGTACCACGAAAAAGAAATCCTTCGCAAATCGTTAATCCTACTGTGACGTTTTTTTATTTATATACCTGTTTCTACACTCTGCAGACCGGGAAGCTCTATGGTAGGATTGGGAGGGGAAGCAGGTTGCAATAGGAATGTTGTGTCTGCAACACGACAAGCCTGACGACAGTAACACGGTAAGCAACGGAAGCAGCAATCAGCCACGGTAAACAAAACCGACAGCCGCCATTGGCTAGAAGGAATCTGCCTTAGAGCGAAGGCTGAGTTTCACTAGGAAGCATATGTTTGAGCATTGAATTATTCAGAGAAAAACTGAACTAATATGTGTAACTGTGCGGGAAAACGGGCAAAATAAATATTCTTTGGCTCATTCCTGCTTTCTTCGTCGTTGCCTGCGTAATTGATTAAGCATTTCTGTGCGTGCATGCACATGCTCGGCTCCTTTGAGCAGAGGCTCAGTTTGATTGATTGATTGATTGATTGATTGATTGATTGATTGATTGATTGATTGATTGATTGATTGATTGATTGATTGATTGATTGATTATATTCATAGAAAGCGTTTGCAGAATGCAAAAGTTTAGCCCTTGCCTTCTCTTGTGTGTTTCATCCGATCACTTTGTGTGCTGCACTTAGCCTGTCCAGTGTAGTGCGGTCAATACGTGCAGGTGTTTCAGTTGCGTGCACGTGTCCCCGCTTAGAACACTTTTCGGACGGGTGGGAGCGCAGGTAGACTCTTTGGCATTACAATGCAGAGCTCGATCCGGCGATCAAACTCCTCTTACGACTTGGCTTGCAAAACTGCACCCTCTGTCAAAAGTTTAGAGCCTAGGAAAGTTTACTTCTAGGCCGTGTCGCATGGGGCGTTATGCACATCCAGCGTACAAAATCTCTTGGAGGTGGGAGGAACTCTGCCCTGCCCCTTCGAAGGTCAGGACTTTGACAGATGCTACAAGAAGCCAGCTACGCGGCCTTGAAGCATAGCCCCTTCCACTCTGCACAAGGGCTTTGCATATGATGTCAAGTGTCGCTGGAGCGCCCGCGCATAAGCAGAAGAATCCTTGGTTTCTGCTGTACGTAACGCGTGAAAATAGCGGGAATGTCGAAGCATGGTGCGTATTATTCTGGCCACGACTTTCATTCTTATACGAATGAAAAAACTTGCTGTTTTTACTTTGTGTAGACCTTTGAATTGATTCCCTGCACCTCTCCAACATGCACTGATATCGCATAGCCGATGCGGCGAGTCGAGCAGAAAAAATAAATGTACGCTGGACGTTTCGGTTCATTCGTGGTGCCTGAATTTAGAAACCTACGACGTTCTGTACGAACATTCGACTTCTGCCCGGTGTTCATTTCGCGCAAAGCTGCAAAAGCGATAGAGTCATCGGATCTCGTAGGGCGTTTGGAAGCAAAAAATCCATATCGGTATAAATGCCAATTCAATTTGTACATTGCTTTCATTCTCGTTTAAGTCCGTAAAAAGGCCTGAAAAAGGCGTGGCAGAACATTCGACTAAGGCCTGCCTTCCTCTACGTACTTTGAACTAAAAAATTAGAGGGGACAATTACGGCCAAGGCGCCTTAAGGTATGGCACACTAACGTTAATGGGTCACTTCAGCGGCTTCGGGTACTCTTTGGTAACAGTTCGCAGACACATAAACTACTGTTCTTTCTATAACCATCACATGACGCATAGAGAGAGAGAGAGAGAAAGGGAAAGGCAGGGATGTTAACCAGAAAGGATTCCGGTTGGCTACCCTGCACAGGGGAAGGGAATGAGGGGAATTAAAGAGGAAAGAGTGAAGTAAAGAGAAATAATCACAGTCTGTCAATGAAGGCAGTCGCTCTCAAAAGACACATGACGCATAACTTACCGTTAAGAGTACAATGCGATATTACCGTTAAGAGTACAATGCGATATCATTAGAGGTCACCTCCGCGCAAGTGCTTGTTCTATCTCGCCTATGTTTTCTCTACGTGTCCGCACGTGCAGAGTTAGTCATTCTCTGCTTTGCATTCTTAGATCGCGGGGAACAGGGAGCGGGCCGGGGGGGGGGGGGGGGGGAGTAGTGGTGCAGCGGCTAAGCGATGCGCCACTGCCACGGCAGATGGCTATTCCAACTCAGCTCCCTGTGAGGCTTGTTAGAAACACCCCCCCCCCCCCCCCCCCGTGACCAATCATTAATTGACCTGCCGCGTGCCACGGTGGGTAGGTTGCCACCTGTCATGGTGGGCAAGCTGGTTGTGGCCGACGTTGACGCTGAACGGGGCCTTTAACGCAGTCACGTTAATACTTTCCTCATACTTTGCATGCAGCACGCTTTTTAATTACGCTGAAATACAATTAAATGCAACGCGGCGGCATGGTCACCTCTCTACCGCGGCGTTTTTGCAGAGGCACCAAGTCACGTTCGCGAGTGCCAGCTGCTGAACAAGACGCTGACTTCGCTGCTGATCGAGTGCCAGAGGCGTAGCGACGACCACCACACGTTTGTGATGGAGCTGCACGACGCCAGCAGCAACCTGCTCGTACGTCGGGTCACCTCGGCCACGCCGCGGTTCCAGCTGAGCGAGCTGCATCCAACCAGCTACTACACCATCCTCGTGTACACAACCAATGGTGTGGAGAGTAGCCGTACCCTCAACATCTCCATATCGTCCACGCAGGCCGCCATGGCCAAGACGGGTGGGTCGCACCGCTATACGCTGATAAAAATGTGCGTTTCACTTATGTTCCGCCTCACTGGTATATATGGGTCGCGGAGTTTGGTTGCGATTCCGAATTTAATGTCTCTATGGGCTCCCTGTATAGCACCGAATACGTCCGCTGTCTTTTTTTGTTTTTGTGTGTGTTGCCATTAATACCTAAAAATACCAGTACCAGGAAACTTTTGGTCTTAAATATGTTAAAATTCACCCGCAAAAATTTGCCCGGCGCGTGTAAAGTTTGTAAGGAGTGCTATTCCGGTATCTATTTACAGTCGAAAAAGAAGGCGCGCTGTCTCAACTAAGCCTGGGAACCATCGTTGGGCCCTTGGTGGGAAGTATCGTTGTCCTGGCAGCCGCTGTTTGCATAGCATGCTTCTGCAAGAAGCATCACAGGCGAAAGGTAAGGCGCTTTGACATCTCCCGAGCATGACATTTAGCGGATATGAAAATCACATAATCTATGAAAGGTGCAGCTATGAAAATGATGGCGCCAGGGTGGAAGGAAGTGTGCCTTTCGCTAGCCGCAATTCTTTCCTCATGTTAATGTTTTGAAAATGAGAAATATAATGAGGTTTCCCGAGCCCGACACTTAAAGAGAAAATGGATATTGTATAATGTATGGTTTGGTTTGGTTTATGGGGTTTAACGTCCCAAAGCGACTAAGGCTATGAGAGACGCCTTAGTGGAGGGCTCCGGAAATTTCGACCACCTGGGGTTCTTTAACGTGCACTGACATCGCACAGTACACGGGCCTCGAATTTCTCCTCCAAAGAAATTCAACCGCCGCGGCCGGGATCGAACCCGCGTCTTTCGGGACAGCAGCCGAGCACCATAGCCACTGAGCCACCGCGGCGGCTGTATAATGTATGAAACGTGGAACTATCAAAATGGTGGCACCTGGGTCGGCGGAGGTGCGGCCTTCATTAGCCGCTATTCTTTTTTAATGTTAATGTACTGAAGAGTAGAAATTTAACAAGGCGCTTTGTCATTTACCGAGCATAATATTTAAAAGGAAATTGATATCGCATAATATATGAAAGGTGGAGCTATGAAAATGGTGGCGCCTGTGTGGAAGGAAGCTCGGCCGTCGTTAGTTGCAATTCATTTTTAATGTTAATGTATTGAAAACGAGAAATATAACGATGCTCTAGGCGGTCTCGGGTATTTTATGGCTCGGTTTGTGTTGGGGACTTCCTCTGCGTAGTCTGTGTTATGAGGATTGAAAACACACCCGCCTAAGAGGAAAAGAGATTATGCCTTTGTAGAGGGATAAAGTGCCATGAACAAAGCCCGCAGAATTCACAAAGCTTACTGCGCGTAAAAAATGCGAGCAAGCAGGAAGCGAGAACAAAGTAGACTTCAAACGTAGGACGTACAGTCTTTGTCAAAAGTAGCCAGGCGACACATTTTCCTTCTCAGTCTTATATTAAAGCTATTATGCCAGCCCTCAAGCTCTAAATCTCTGTATGGTAAGAAGAACCCCTGTTCTCACCTTCAAAGAACTTTTTATCTTTACGGAAGCCGTGAGGATTCTGCTGTACAAATCAAAAGCAAACCATGGAGCCTGGTTACTTTTGACAAAGACTGTACTCCTCCTCGATGCAAGGGTGCAGTGAAATCCTAGCTTTCCTTTAAGTTTGCTTGTCTCTTACAAATAGCAAAGTGGATTAACGCCTCGAAGTCATCGCTTATTGACTGCATTAGTATTCTATAGGTAACGAACATTCCTCTGAATGTCAAGATGTCAAGCCGCAGCAAACTGACAAGCAGCTTTTATTTCGAGAACGCAGGAGAAGCCTGAGCCTGAAGAGAATGCCGCCCCCAGCCGTGCCGAGAAAGCCGAGATGTTCTCCATCCCGCTGGGCGCGCAGACTAAGGTGGACTGCAAAGGGGACGACATCGGCCCCGCCGTGGAAGTGGTCGCTCACTACCATCACGACATCTCGGAGAAGCTTCCACTGCAGTGCTACGGGAGTGTGCTATGAGCGGAGCCACTGAACCGTGCCAGGTCTCCGTCCCCCCAACCCCCAAACTTTTCTCCGATCTCTCCTTCTCACACTGCGAGCCGCCGCTGCCGAATGAATCTCAGGCAAAATGTCTGCATTCGAGGCGAGCCATCCCTTCTGGACATCCCAGTTTCCACGGTTGAAACATGTGCTCCGAAGCAGTCATGCTGTGAACTCTGCCCTCTCTTTAAGGCTTGCGAACAGTTAGTTTCACGTGACTGACTGAAACTCTCAGAACTGTTGGACCAATGTTGTCTAGTGATTGATGTCTTCGGCGTATTGACGGACCATTCACTTTGCATTTCAATTTGGGCTGCTGCTCCGTGGAAAAGGTGGAATTTTGTAAATAAACTATTTTTTATAAAGTGCTTCTTCTCGTTTATTGTAACGCTGTCTGCGGTATACCGGCGCTGTTTATTCTAGAGTGCTATTATACACTTTTATAGATACCTGATCCCGACTCCGTGTAAACGTGGTTCGCAAATTGAATACAGAAACATATTTCATTTAGTTGTACTTACTAACGTAAGTACAACTTACTCTACTGCGCGGGGTCATGGAAGAACTCTGAAAAGTCTGCAATATAATTGCAGACTTTTCAGAGTTCTTCCACGACCCCGCGCAGTAGAGTAGATCGGAATAGGTACCAGTACACCCGACTTCGAAGCACAAGATTAGAGGGCAGTTCTTCCACCTGATGAATTTCACCCGGCGTTCTTTTTATTTGTGTATCTAATATCTTTTTTGACTGTAATAACAATGTCATATTGTTTCAGTACATGACTTCGTGATGCTTTTTTGTTGCACTGTATGCCAACAAGTTGTAAGGGCGCAGGGGCCGTGTCAAGCTGTCTTCTGACAAGGTTTTTGTCCCTGTGCTCTTCATGCGTTTTTTTTTTTTGCACGGAATGCAGAAATAAATAAGTGATTTGAATTCAAAACAACTATTGCCCTACGAAATGAGAACTGCATGAAGCTCATGCAGAAAATCACAATTTTGTTCTCCTTTCTAGTCAGTCAGGTGAACAGTAGATCCAGCATATTCATGCTGTTAGGCCTATGATAGCCTAGGAAGGTCAGGCTGCAACTCAATGCAAAAAATACTTCGTCTCGCTCTCTAAGGGTACCGCTTCAACCTCGCAACCTTGAATTTATTTTTAAGAAGTAGTGCTCATCATGCGAATTTACCTTCAGGAGCATGTTGTTTCAGATTCCAGAGTTTTACTTATGAAAAGAAACGTGCACCAGGCTTGGACGCAGCAGGTTTGGAAGCCTACATAGCTGACAACGGAGACGGAAAGATTAGTCCGCGAAAGTGTGCCCTCCTGGTCGATGAATTCAACAGGAAAGAATGCAAACAGTGGTTCTTCTCAAAAAGCGGCTCCACTCAACGGATCATAACACAGAAATTTCGCCGGTACTTGTTTACCTCAAAGCCATGAACCACAGTCTTTGTGTGTAGACACACTCACAAGAGGACAAAAAAAAAAACACTGAACACACGTCGCACAACCTGTCCTCGACAACGAGAAGCTTTTGCAATGCGCGCATTTAAGGCTGAGATTGATCTTCGCCGAGGTGAGTGGTTCTGTTGCGAAATAAGCCGTTCTTGCTTTAAAAATGTGTAAATGGGCGCGTAATTTTCCTCCGAAAATATTATGCACTGGCCTCACCGTTACATTTTTTTTTTTGCCTTTCGAAAGCCGCTTCGTAAAGCGTGGTCTTAGGACATGTGCTTTCACCTTCTTTTGTGTAGCGTGCCGTGCTCTTATGCAATTCTAGAATCACTTTCTCCAAGCGAAGTGCTTTGTGCTCTCTTTAGTGCCTAAGGTTACGCAATCCTGTGCCCGCGCATTGCTTTCAATAGAAAGTGTGCGAACAATTGCTGAAGACCCTCTTTATTGCTAGGATGGGGAAATTGCTGTACATTGCACCGAGCGTGCAGATTTCAGCGACTGCACCCTGAGGCGGCTGATTATTGCTCACTGGCATTCAGGTTAAACGTCTTGCTCGTGTTGAAATTGGTGTGTTCCGCACAAAAAAAAAAATTGCTGTGGAAGCATCTGTTCTCTAAACGCCATGCGGCCTTTGTCCAGTTCCAAGCAATAACATTCACTCCTTCTCCTTTTTCGTTACCCTAGCCAGCCATTTTCATATTTCAGTAGGTTGCTAGCTGGCCGTGAGTCAAGAAGACGGTGATGGCATGGCAAAGAAAGATTGAAGTGTTGAGCTATTGCATAAAATTTAGAGATACAAATGCGACTTTAAAGTTAAATTGAATTACTCCATTCTAAAGGCGGTGCTAGTTTCGCCACCAGCCACTAATTATTATGCGCCCCGCACTGTACTATCCCCTTTGTCCAGTCAGGCAGTGTAAGTAACAAAGAACTGAAAGAAGCACTGGGATAATTCCTTTAGAAGTATCTGCAACCGTTACTCTCGCAGACTAAATAAAAGACGTTACCTGTCACAGTGAGCGTTATAAACGTTGCATTTAGTGTCATTTAAACCTATTCTAGGCTTACAGCTCTTTACGAGCGCTTCAACAACGACTGAGGTAAACGTCATTAATATAGCTATACTCGCTACTTTTGACTCCCGATGTGCTTTTCAGAGCGCAACCGTCTATTTTTCATTTTTCTTTAAAGCCACGCAAACTTGCAAGCGTACGGCGTAGACACTGCACATGCAATGCCTTTACTTAGTGCACACTGGGCCTTCAAGTGTATTGAGAGCATACACAGACGTCAAAGTGGCGGCCATTTATGGGGTGCATATAGCACGGAGAGAGGCGGCGAGCATATCTAATCAGCTTATCGCCACCTGCTTCGGGTTTCACTGTTGAAGCTGCGTGCGTTACCACAAAGTGACTCCCGTGGTGTCGCATGAACACTTCGTAAAGTAAATGATGATGATGATGATGATTGCCAGTCCTAGATTACTCGTATTTGTCTTCTTCGTTTCGCCTGGTTGACCTGGGTGTCCCCTAGTTTACCAGCAACCTTGGGGACGTAGCGTCGACGCTCCTCAACTTCCGCATGACAGACACAGTCATTATTCGTGGGAGAACCGCATCACCCACCCAATCCCGTTGCTTTCCCGAGTACTTGGGGTCAACAGGGCTCAGGCGATGAAGCGATGTTCACAGAAGGCAAATATGCAGCCGAATAGTGATTACTTACGAGTCGTAACTTTTTAAATGCTTGATGGAGAGCTTGCCTCATGTACCCCGACAAAGAAAGCATTAAAGACAACTCCGGCGATTTTTCGATGGTCTCAGACGTGAATGAAATTTGCATTCTAAATTCTTCTTAAAGTTAAGTGTGTGTGCCAAACGAGACGCCGAAGAAAATTTAGTTCTCCCAAAAACTAATTTTCAGGATAGGCTCCCGACTAGACCAGTAAAACTGGTGATTTCTAGGGGGCAACCCTGTGCATATTCACGCCCCTCAAGCCATAGCCGAAACGAAAGACATCTCGGCGGCAAACAGGTTTCGTGAGCTCGGCTGTAGTTTTGGCTTGCGGTGACTTAGAATGAACTTCCTAGCGACAAGGCACTTCGGTGAAAAAAAAAAATGGATTTATGCATGTCGTGTGGCGACTGAACTGGTCCCCCACTCAAGGAGAGCATTTGGTCTGAAGATTTCACGCGGGAATGCGACAAAGGAAGCGTATTTCTAAAAGAGGAGTGCGGTTTAGCGAAACTCAACTGTAGGGCGTTGCTGAGGTCGGCTGGTTGACCGACGGGCTCTTACACACGAGCAAGTAGCCAAAAGCAGCAAAAATAGTCGTGGGTACGGTACAGAACATTCACGCGCGCTGTGGCACTTTCGTATTGGAGAGCCACACTCGCGACTGGGACTCCTCACTGGACATAATGCAAGTAAAATATTATTGTCGCTATTTTTGTTACTAAATCGAGTGAAGCATCCCAATAACGTTCAGTTGCTGTAAAACTTGGAGTAGTACAGTCTAACGAAAGATGCCTCTTGCAACACTGTGTCAACTTATATAAACATAGTCAAAAATTCTAGCGAAGGCTTGCAAGAGGTGGTAGCTGCGCTAGCTTACTCACTGTCACTTTGAACTGTGCTTTTGCCCTTCCTGCGCCCCTATTCGTCACAACACTAGCTCCAATATCGAAGCGCGACGTGCTCTGCTTGTTCACAGTCGCCCAGAGGAGGCCTCTCTCGTGGCAGCAGGTCATCGGTAACGAGCGAGACATATATACTGAAGCTGTGCCAACAAAATCACCACTCGCGCGGTCGGAAGGCGTAGAGAAATAACTGAGGATTTGAACCAGGACTTCGGAGATATTACTTCATCGACCATATACTTTTGGCGCCATGCGGCAGCGCCTATATGTGTCTCGACAGCCGAGACTGACGTCGTCACTGACATCATGCGGTGTAGCACTCCGGGCCTCACGAGTTGCGTATACGGCTGAAAGATTTTTGCTGGCTTAAACTTACTCTTTGAGTATTTTATAAAATGAAGCCACGTATTCTGGTGCGTAAGACGTGAGCAACATAAATCAATCACTGAATCAGTGTGGTCAAAAAATTGCTGCAATTGTCCTTTAAATAGTAGCAACACTGTTGAAACTAGAAGCTTAGTGCCGAAGTTTAAGCAAGATGACATACCTCAAGCAGTGCTCATGAAGAGGGCTCATGCAAACCCAACTCACCCAACAGTTCGTAATTTAATGAAGAGAAGTGCTTGAACAGAAACGTTGACAGCAAAACTTGATCGCATCATCTTTCTTCCTCTCTTGCTCATGTCCTCCTCAATCCGTTCGACATCTTCACAGCACTTGAATTAACGTCACATAAATTAGACCTGTCGAAAATCACGGGTAGTTAATATTAAACCTAGTTTTATGCTTTTTGCCACCGAAACGCGTTAGGAAATGAAGAGAAACGGGGCTTCACTGTCACGTTTCGCCGATAAGCGTAATGAATCATGTCTCACTTATTCTGCTGTGGCTGCGCTCGCAGTATGTTTCAATTTTATTTTGCTTCTGCTTGAGGCGGCCGTGTGGTCACAAGAGGATCCGTTAATTAAAACCACAAGCTCTTACTCATCTCGCCTTCCTTTTGTTCAGCGGCGACTCATTAATCACAGGGACAACCTCCGCATGCTGCTACCGCCAACGAAAAGGTAATCAGAAAAACCACAAGCAGACTGTTTCTGTCGTCTCCGGCTCCGCCCAGTACAAGGGCCGTTCAGCGCTAGGACAAAAGCTTCGCCGCTTCCCCTTTTGTCGTCGCCGCTACATACGGCGTGCCTGATTACGTAATTAGCGAGATAACGTAAAAATCTGCGCGCTCCATGGTTGCTGCCCAGACTGTTTCTCCCCGACATACTCACTCGTACAGACAAACTCACGAAAATCTGCGAATGGCAGAACTGTTACTGCTACGGCTCGGTACAGCTCAGCTGACATCTGCCACGGCTGCTGCTTAAAGATCTGCGAGTCATTTTTTAGGGGTGTGCGAATAGCCCTTCTTCCATATTGAATAAATTACCAATAGTGTAGCTTCACCACTGAATTGATAACTAATAGCGTAGCTACAAACCAAACAGAATACGAATCGAATGTTTGTTGTAGTATTAGCTAGCTATGCGAATATTCGTACAAGGCGAGCAACCGTGCGAAACAGAGAAGTTCCGGCATTGGTGTGGTGGCGTTGAAGCTATAGCTGCATAAAAACGCAACCCTAATCTCCACATAGGTATCAAAACATGAAATCAGTATATTAACTATATGACCGTCAAGTTGTACGTGCAAGAACAACCCCTACCGTTTACTGATGGACGCTGCGATTTTGTAAACGTGCGGCTGCATGTTTTTTGTTTGCTGACCTCATTTTCCTCTCGTCTTTCAATCCTCCTTCATCTTCATATCCCGTCATCTTTCTTTCCCACTCCTGGGTACCAAAGTGGTTTCCTCTCAGTTAACTTATCAGGCTTTTATTTTCCTTCTCCTCGTCCTTGCCTCGTCTACTATCCAGCCATATCCCGACCATCGTGACGTAATGTGCTACCTTCTGCAGAGTCCCTTCTTGCCCAAAAGCAGCTGTTTTACAGCGACAGCTGTTAAACCGCCGCTCCAGGGTTTCGCGTCGGTGTAATACAAGTAGTAGTAGTCGGCGCAACTGGTGGGTGCGTTCTCATGAGAACCACTCGGAAGCTGGTTACCGGGGAAGGAGGAGGGTATGAGGAGAGCGGAGGAATGCGTAACCGGTGGGTGCTTACCACCGGAACCATCAGGAGGATGGTTACCGTGGAAGCAGGAGGGTATGGCGAGAGCTTAGGAATGCATGACTGAAGAAGGGTTGCCAAGGGAACTACACGGAGGATAGTTCCTGTGGAAACCGGCCTCCACCAAGGTAATCGGTGCTTACCTTGGTTACAGTGGTTACCAGCCGTAAGAAGGCGCAGCCGGAGAGTGGTTACCATGGGACCCACACGGAGGGTAGTTACCCCGGACAGAGGAGCAGGAGGGTTACTGTGCAAGGAGGAGGGTATGGTACGTGCTAGAAAGGCGTAACCAGAGGGTGGTTACAACGGGAACAGCTCGGAAGGTGGCTGCCGTGAAAAAAAAAAAATAAGATCGTATGATGAGAGCGTAAGATAATGCATTCCGAAGGGGGTTGCGCAATCGGCACAACCGGAAAGTGGCTTCCACAGGAACCGCACGGGAGTATGGCGAGAGTGTAAGACTGTTGTAGCGCTTTCAAAGTGGGAATAGACAGCTCCAAATGGAGCAAAACGATCCTAACGTGAAAGAAAGAAGCGCTTCAATGTACGTGCCAAATTAACAGCCTCCTGATTAGCCCAGTTTATTAAAAAAATACCTCGAAGTAACGATAATGTCAAAATTGAATTAGTGCATGCACATCAAACCAATTGTTTAAGCAGCATTAAAAAAACTCTGGCCGTTAGAGCACCGTCTGAAGCACTTTACAAGCAAGACGAAATTGGCAGCATACACACTACTCATACGGTCACTGCTCGAATACGCAGGTGTTGTCTGGGACCCGCACAATGTAATTGATATTAACGGACTTGAAAGGGTCAAAAGGAAATTACTATGGTTTATTTACCACGCATACGGGGGGCATGTTTCAGTAACTGGTCTGCTCAAACAATCTGGGCTTCCACCCTGGAGTCGCGCCTCAAAGTGCGAAGGTTAAAAATGCTGTTAAACATAATACAAAAGAAAACAAAAGTCTAGTTTGTAGCTACATGCGAAATAACAGAACGCGCCACACACGAAACAAACATGACAGGAATATTTTGATTCCAAAATGCAAAACTAAATCCAATTCATTTTCATTCCACGCACCATTTCCTAGTGGAACCGGCCGTCATGCGACATTAGCAACATTTTATCGCATAAATATTTTGTGCGCTATTTCTTCATATGCGTCCCATTAGTGTGTCTAGTGTGCAGTGTACTTTTCTTGGTGTTCTTCCACTTATCTGTTTGCTTTTTACGGTCATGCAGGTGGCTTTGTGGTCGGAGAGATATATGAAGGTAGGTTCAACGCATGGTTCATAAGCAGATGTTTATAATAGGAAGACAACGTTGTGAGTGGCGTGGCCGACGCGGGAAATCTATTGCGAGCGGCAAATTTGACAGCGCCGCCGGCCAACAGAGCGGAGCCTATAGCGTGACTGCGAGGAGGAAGGGTGTCGAGGAAGACGAAGACGTTGTTGAACCTACTGTCACCTCAGCTCTAGTTATTTACCTAATTTTGCCTTTTTTACCTAGTATTATTTCAATATTCGAGGACGGCTGCATCTGCAAAGCGGTACTGTCCCTATGGGAAGAGTACGGCTGCTCCGGTGCCGGCATATCTAAAGGGACCACGCCAATCTAAGGAGGCTGGCTCGGAAGAGGCGGCCATGGCTTCCCAGGCCGTGGAGCGACCAGAACATGGAGACGACCACCCGCCCAGCGAGTCCTCTTCGTTCAGAGGGGATGAGTCAACGATCGTGGGCGGTGACAAGTCAGTGGCCGATATGGCTGACGTGGACAACGAGGGCTTCAAATTGGTGAGTCACCGCAAGCACCGAACGGTCGGGATCCTGGTAATAGTTGAGCCCACAGAGAAAGGGGTTGATTTAAAAGAGAGGAATCCTATCTTGCTTTTCGCGGCCATTCAAACACTGCTGGGATCAGCTCCAATTCGTAGTCGGTTCACCATGCAAGAGGCTCTTCAGCTGGATGTCTCAACGGAACAGCAGATTGACAAGCTCCTGCAGGTCTCTCAGATTGGTGACATCGAGGTTAATCTGCATGAAGAACACCTGTGTTATTAAGGGTGTACCAAACTTGTATTCAGAAAGTGACCTACTCGATTACTTGTAACCCCAAGGTGTTCTGCACTTGGAACGACTCGTGCGTCGTGTGGAGCCGCAGGAAAAGGAATGGGCTGCGAAACTTACCAACTCTATCGTGCTGACATTCGCTCCCAACACAGAGCACCCCGAAAAATTGATCTGGGATTTAGAAAACACGCAGTGGCCGATTTCACTGAAGCTCCTCCACTTTGTTTAAAATGCCAACGGTTTGGGCATGTGGCCAAAATTTGCATAAAGGATCGACGCTGTAAGCGGTGCGGTGGCGACCGCGACTTTAAAGCCTGCAAGGCCGATTTTGCTTGTGCCAATTGCGGTGGTGATCATCTAGCGTGTTTTGCAGGCTGCCCCTTCCGTGTGAGCGCTCTGAACTGTCGAATATTCTTCATTGCTGGTCCTAAAACCCCATCGACTGTGAAGCCTGTGCCAGGATTTGACGAGTTCCCAGTGTTGGAGTCTGAGGTTGTTTCGTCACCCAACAATGTCCCTAAGAGACCTGAGTCCAGCAAGACGCCAAGGTGCATTGCGTGCGAGTCGGTTGTTCGACCTCCAGCAAAAAGTGTACATGTTTCAGAGCGACCAGGTCACAGCCAGACTCGACGGTAAGGGGGACTCTCATATGCACAAGTGACAAGAAAACCAGCTGCTGTGGCCAAGACTGAGTCCCCGTCGGCACCTTTAGTAGAAGTTGTGAGTGCGTTGCGCAAAATAAGGAGCTCAAAAATCAAGGTGTGTCTGACCTTCTTCACGTTTTGTTTGGGGCCCTGCGTTCACATGTTCTAGCGATGCCGCCTGGTAACCTGAAGAGCTTCCTACAGCTGGTGCTTTCTTTTGAGTCCATGATTACCGCATTCGCAGCGAACTTCCGTTCGATCTAATATGGATGGAGTTCAACCTCACGGATCTAATACCCACCGAAAAGTGCCGTTTATATTGCAGTGCAACTGCGCTGGGATTTTAAGTCGGTTAGCTGAACTGAAACTATTCTTGAAAGGGACTTGTGTTCCAGTATTGGCCCTGTCGAAAGCTGTCCTGCCAAGCGGCAGACGTTTGACTGGACATGCCGCCCATAAAAACAGCAGCATAAAGTCATTTCCTGCAGAAAGTGCCGCGTTTTACATAAGAAGGGAAATCCCACATGTTTCTTTAAACGTTGCTGAGCTTTTCACGGATGACATCGAGGTTGCGGCTGTGCGATGTCGGTGCACGTTAAAGAACCTCAGGTGGTCGAAATTTCCGGAGACCTTCACTACGTCTTCCCTCATAGCTTGAGTTGCTTTGGGACGTTACACCCTAAAAAATCAAACCAAATCAAGGTAACGGCTGTTCTACTGTGATTGAATGTGTGTATAGATGGTGACTTCTGGAGTAGATTATGTTCTGTTGTGAGTGAATGTGTGCATAGATGGTGCCTGCGGGAGTGGAATATGTACTATTATGAGTGACTGTGGACATAGCGGGGCAGATCTGACCGGTTTTAGGACATTATTAACATACAAGTGACGCTACGGTGGAGCAATTGTATTGTGGTGATGGACGACGATGCACATGGGGCGCACTCCACTCTGCCGCCATCTATGAGCAAGTGGCGTTACCTCCGTTCGCTCGGCACAGCTCGTATCGAGGGGAGCGCGCTCGCTTTCCTCCCCTCCCTTCGCTCCCCTCACCCTCGGTTACACCGACGGCGACGGTGCCGCGGCTCAACCCACGAATGGGCGCATAAGAACTGCGCTCTAAAATAAATTGTTTTAGAAGCCTGTAGAAAATATATAGAAAATACCGGCAGAAGTGAGGTGCTTCAGTAGACGAAGCAGCAACATGTGTTCAATACGGGCGCAATGAACATTGTTTTATGCAGCTAACTTCGGAACGAAAATTGAGAAAGAAAGCGTAAATAACGAAAATTGTGAAGGTGCGCTCAAGTGTTCTTACATGAAGACTACGAAGCGGAATCCTCGAAGGGGCGCCTAAGAGCTGCGCTCTAAAAAAAACGTTTGAACGCGATTTAGCTGAAGTTAGATGAAAGATTTAAATGGAAGTTTGAAAGCGGTTTAGCTTAAGGTTACGCAGGAGACACTGACGGTGAAATTTGTGACAATACAGGTACGAGGATATCGACGGTCTATCGGTGCGGAGTTGCGCAAACGCCGGCCGCCAGTTTGCGGATGGTCAAAGGCTCTGGTCAAGCCTGCGAACTCTGAAACTCTGTCTCGTTTTTATCTTGGCTGCAAGCGCAGCGCCTTAACGCATCTTCGGTGCCGCCAGATTTGACTACAGCATACAGTTTTGTAGACCGACCTTTAATGAGAAGACGGGAAGGTCGACACGTGGAACGCACCTTTGCAGTAATAAAGCGGAGGTGCAGTTAATGCACGAAGAAACAAGTGAACGCCATGCAGCGAAACCCTCCAGTGAGTGTTTCCTAGAACCGCGTCAGCGCTTCCGCTAATTGCGAAACGAGGAAGCACTTAGGACGATGCAGACTGTCTCGACTAAGTGGAATTTAGGTAAGACAAAGGACGCCTTAAGACCCGACAAAGCGAGACCTGGCTGTGAAGTCGAGTGCCTGCGGATGCGGCGCAGTGAATTGGTCCGGGATCTCACAGGAAAACTTTTGTGAACTACGCGAACAGAAAAACTGTAGAACATTCCAGCGTTTCTTCCCGTGCGATCACGAACACGATCACGTGCGGCAGCAATTTCGGTATTTTCTATTCTAGCCTAATGGAGAAACGAAAAAAAAAAGAGCCACTTGAAAGAGACACTTATGACTGTTTGCGTGAGAGGGAGCGTAAGCACACACCCTGACTTAGTGAACGCAGTCGCCACGCGCTGCGGCGTGATGTAATCCGATGCCACGCAGCTAGTAATTCTACCTCTGCAAGGTTATACGTAGCCGTCGCGCCGCAACGCCGCACGGCTTCTGATCAGCGCGCTAACTTTGGGGACGAAGTCGGCGCTGTACTGCTGCCCTCGCTCGGCCTTAATAATACGACGCGATAGCAGTTGTGGCAGCCATCAACTACACACAAAGGGGAACAAGCTATATTCAACACTGCCTACTTTGAACGAAAGAAATGCTGGTACGGAATCGAAACGAGATTTTATTGCGGCAGATTTTTAGAGCAGAAATTTTATCGGCTTTTCCCAGGGTTTAACTTCGACCTCGCTGCGTGGCAATTGCTTTAAGCAGTTTATGTACATAGCAGGCAAGAGAAAGGAAGTGTGAAAACTTCTTTTACAATTTCCTCACAGTAGTGAATAAATCATGACGTAAATATGTCAGCTTCTTTTTTTTTTCGACGTCATGGCTGTCGCAGTTCGCGCACAATGCACTGGGAGCACCACGGTAACGGCGGAGGCGTTCGTCCGTCCATACACTGCCTGTACGGAGGCGGAGGAGGAGACGAGCATGTAGTGAATACGGTGCTGTCTTAGAAGGTTGCTTTAGAGACATGTACTGTGGTGTCCATTCCTTTCGGGTGTACACCAAGATATGAGAGACAGGCATTTGCTTTCCTTAAAACCAATTTTCATTTCATTTCATTTTTTTAAGGCCCTTACGGCGCGGTTCGGGTATCCACCGAGACATGAGAGAGGCGTCGTTTCTTCTCCTTAAAACCAATTTTCTTTTGATTTTCCTTCCCTTACGGCGCGGTTCGGGTGTCCAGCGAGATATGAGTTTTCTGGCGCGCTACTCCCGGGACCCGCCAAGGGTCTCGATAGAACCGAGGAGTGCCACCTCAGACGGCTCCAAACCGGGTCTTTCTTAAATCCCGCCGTACTAAAACACGTGGACCCGACATTCACGGGCAGGTGCAAATTCTGCGGGCAGTACGCTGACTTATACCACATGGTGTGGGCCTGGCCGTTAAATACAAATGTAGCAGTTATAAATCTGCCAACTAGGGAGGGCTGGGAGGCGTCCCTGTCCAGCTCGGACCTGGAGGCCCAGCGGGCCCTGGTCCAGAGAGCACGGGCAGCGGCGGCAGCCAATGGCGTCCCGGAATAGGGACTGCCACCCAGGTCAACGTCCATCCACAGCTTCCCTTCCCAATTCAATACAGTGCTACAATAAATGTTTCCTCCTCCTCCTCCTGGTGCTCTGTTTGTCTTTTTGTCTTTTATTTATTTTCTTTATTTCTTATATTTAATTTCTTTCATTTCCTTTTTATTCTCGTTTCTGTGGTTATTTCTATTTTTTTTTTATGCAGTCGGCGAGCGCATGACGTCGCTCGGTTTCGTGCATGCGCAGAGTGGCAAATCTGACCTCCGGCTCACGCGAAGCGCGGTGTTGACGAGCCTAGTGAAGCTTTTCGCTTCAGTAAATGTCGCTCGTGAAGAGGTACTAGCTCTCGCAGTGATGGCGCCTTTCGGCATGTGGCTCTGAATCGGAAGCGAGATATTTCCATTAATTTTCGCTGCCTCCGTAAATTCAAAAGTTAACTGCTGCAGGTGTGCCCAAACCTCCCAAGTAAACAGGCATACCCCAACCAACTCCTTCCTGATGAGCAGCTGCTGTGCCCAGCTCTAGCCTGTAAGACCAGCAACGGCAGATGTCGCGGGCCCCTAGGATAGCAGAAGCTGTCCTAGTACTATACGTTAAGAATCCCTCCCATGAGTACCGGTTTGCAGCCATTCTACGTTCTGATTCGATTAAAGTCTTTCACCCCCACCCATGCTGCCAACAAACACAAGACACTTTTCGCACGGTTGCTGCGTTCCCGCTGAACGTGTCGTGTTCTGCTTCAAAAATACCAGCCATCTCTCACAGTATGGCGCTTACAATGCTGAAGTAAAATTGGTTTACACACCAGTGTACAATGGGAATAAAAGCACTAAAAGATGCTTTAACCTATGAAGCCACTATGGCGCCTGCAGTGTTAAATTTTTCTATTTTTGGCTTTCGCAATAAACCTGCTATTAGCACTTGTGTCCTCATGCCTTATGTAGCATTTCGTTTTGTCTCCCTTTCTGTCGTGCGTCACTGGTACTACCTCACATTTCCTGGCACTCGAGGGCTCCGATCAGTGAGCCAGTCCTGTCAAGTTCTCCCTGTGTCCTCGTCTTGCAGCGCTGCAGCGCTGGATTACTTTTCTAGTAAAACAGTGCCAGGGGTCTAGGAGAAAGAAAAACGGAATAAAATTTACAAATAAGCGCCCCGTCGCAGTCTTACGTGCACCTTGAGAATTAATTGCACGCACACATCCCTTTAACAAACTTTGTTTGTAAAGCTCATTTACTGCTCTCTCGAGGTCACAGAGTCTCTCAAACTTACCCAGAGAGAAAAAAGGCGGCTCCATATATGCAAGTTTCTTAACTAGAACTTAATCCCCCACTCGAATGCAGAGATGTGTTTTCGTAATTGCCTTGGACAGTTGAGCGAAAAACACACAGATTCTGCCTCCGTATCGTCATCTGCACCACGATGCTCTTTATCGTGAACAGGTAAAATTATTTTAGTAGTGTCCTTTTAACTCCGAAAACTCAGCTCCAGTTAAAACTTTCACAGCATTTTTTGGAGGTTTGCCTCGAAGAGAGCCGTATTGTTAATACCGAATCCACGTTTTCTGGCCAATGGTAGCTAAGTCAAATACAAAGCCAGATCTTCCCTGCGGTCCTGCGTATCTACTTAACAGATGAACTACCACAGCGTCACCTCTACGTCTCGGTAAATTTTGAGAAACATTATGCACATAGCCAGACAGCTCTATTTGAAAATCAGTGCAGAGCCAAAAGCACTGCTCTCCTCGAACGAAGCTTGCGGCATAGATGCTGCTTTTTTTTTTTTTTTTGGGGGGGGGGGGGGGCTTCAATGCAATAGTACCAAGACAGGAATGACAGAGGCACGTAGTACACGAATCTTATGAATACAGATAAGAGTTTCTTTAAATTATGATAAACTTGATTTTAAAAAATTCGCTGTGGCTAGCTTGGTTAAGCCCGGTAATTGCGAAAGCAATATCCGTACCTACGCCATGTGTTCAGCTGTTAGTGTAGCTGGTGGTGGTGCTTGTGGTTAGACTTGTGGTGATGCATCGGTTATACAAACCAATCCAATCCCATCCAATCCAATCCAATCCAATCCACTCCAATCCAATCCAATGTAATGTAATCTAATCTAATTTAATCTAATCCAATCCAATGCAGTCCAGTCCAATCCAATCCAATCCAATCCAATCCAATCTAATCTAATCCAATCTAATCCAATCTAATGCAGTCAAGGTCAAATGAAGGTCAATGGTGGTCACCGCCGCAGCACGGCAAAGGCGTGAAAGTGCACGTAGTATTGCTTTCGCAATAATAAACATAGTTTGATGAGTTCTTACTGGTGGCTAAACGCCCGGTATTTCGGGGAAGCAAAACACACGCACGCACACAAAAAAATAGGCCTTTTAGTTATGAAGACGGCTTCTGCGGCAGGATATTATCAGTGTTGGCGTACATCGACAAACAGGTGAATAAAATTAACTAATTAGCCGGTAAACTCTTTGCTGTTAATTAACTTGTCGACTATAAGAGTTAGAGACTTGATTGCCATTGGCGATTTGTGGCCGGTAGTTTGTAATAACCATATCAGTTTTTAGAATTTCTAAAGCCTGATTAACTTCGGCTCTGTTACCCAACGAGTTTTGGCTACATCGTGCCAAAATACGTGCGCTTTCAAAGAGCATTCAGGCAAAGCAATCCCTCCAGTGCATGTAAACAGCCGAAATAGCAAAATTTTGTCAAGCCACACTGCCGAGGGTAATCGTGTTTTCGAAATTTTATAAACTGATATGGCTGTTACTAACGACCAGCTACAAATCTCTAATGGCTGTCAGGCGCCCCTATCGGCAATAGGTAAAAGGTTAATCATCACAAATTAGTTAACCGGCCAACTAACTTACTTTATTTATTCACCTGTTTTCTGATGTCCGCCGATACTGGCATTATTCTGGCATTAAAGAAGTCTTCATAACTCAAACAGCCTATTTTAAAAAAGAGACGTATCGTAGTTTCTCGAAAATGAATGGAAAAATATCCAAAGCTATTGACCACCACACTATTATATGCAATTTTAAATGCGAACCGGATTAGAGATAAGAGGTGGCCTCCTCAACTTTAAGTTCTCGTAAGATTTGCATATTCTGTCGTCATTCTTCTCTCGCTCTCGTCCAAAGATAAACTGGGAGGCAGATATTCTGGAGCGTATATGCAAATCAATTCCTCTAATGCCCAGAGAATTTACATTTCTCAGCGCTCATTGAAGTTCCCAAATCTGGAAAACTAAAAATGGAGTTCAGTGATTGCTCCCTCGGCCAAATTGCTCATTGCGCCGTTACATGGAGGCCTCCCACTATTGGTCAGTTTTTGCTTAGACCACGCTGCCCTACTTGCTACGACTGACGCCAGCAAAGTAAGAAGAAAAGAACAGATATATGTGCGAAATAGCCAAACCACCGCAATTGTCTTGTCCCTTCATATTTACTTAGACGTACAAAATAACTGAAGAAGTCCATATAATATTCCTGAAAAAAACACTAAGTGAAAGATAATATATCCCGCTCACTGCGCCCAGTGCAGTAGATACCCTGAAGTTCATTAAAATGCGCAAACGACCACTCGATGGAGCGCAGTCTTTTCTCCACAGTCCGATGGATCTGTGGATAGCTGAGCGCATTTCATTATCTTTATTACCAGTGATGCATAAAAACTGAGAGTAATGACCGACTCATAAGCGTTCACAGAAACGAAACTAGCATGAAGAAGGCATCGACAATGATTCGGTGAATAACGCAAGAATATTTCGTAGCTCCGATCCCCCGACTGCAGTATATATCCTACAACGTTAGCGAGAGAGTCACCGGTTCGGTTTTTTCTTTTTTTTTTTAAACGAAAGAACAATCTGTACAAAACTACGAGAAGTGCCCAAAGCTGCTACGAGGATAACTCGTAAGACGCACGAAGGTCTCGAAACATATTCCGTTCTCGTATTTAAGAACGCTTCAGGCACAACACTAACTACCAGCTGATGATTTCTGCAGGCATTCAGCCTTTCTTTTTGTGGTGTGGAAGGTAACCGACTGTCGTTACTTTGAATGTTTTTTTTTTTTTGCCTGTCTCGCAACTTTAGGCAGGCATCGACGCAGTCTGCAGCAGAAGCTTTTGTTAGAATTAGTCGGTGAGTTGTCGCTTAGCATCCACCTGAATAAGTGAGGAAAGTCATCTGAAGCTTGCGCAAAAAAATGGTGCAGCGCGCACAAAAGCTCGCGACGTCAAACAGCTCCAGTTTCATCCCAGCGGCTCGTGTATATTCACGCCGTTTTCCAAAAATTATATTTTTAAGTCCCGGCGGAAGACAAAGGGAAATGTGCCGTGGCACGCAACCGGAACATGCGCTGAAAAGTGTGCATCCGGGCGTGACGGTTCGTCGTAGCGGAACACTTCCGTGAGAATCCTTCGCAACGGGTGCAAGTGGATGGGTACGAGGCGCAATCAAAGAATAATGAAGAAAATTGTTTCGAAAACGCCGGTAGATGGAAGGAGAGAAAGCGCTTCGGGCTTCAGATATAAATGCAAAATAAACAATGGCTGTATACTTTTGCAAAAACAGAACATTATCACTTTTCGTGTGCTTGAAAATTGAAAAAGTCTGTGTATAGAAGAAAAGGAATGCGAATGCAAATGACTGCTCATTAAGGAAAAATACGGCGTCAAAACGGCAACATTGAAATAACTGTTGAATGATCATCGTGTTGCAGAGGCTAACTGACCCTTTTTGTACCTGCCTTTCTACCAAGGTCACAGTAAGGACGAATTCAAGTTCTCCTGTATGGATAGACTGCGGAATGCTATTGAAAAAGAGACCACACTCTCCGAAAGCAGATCTTTATTTAGAAACGAACAAAAATGTGGCCAGGGTTCAACGTGGCTTGAACCTAGTTATACGAGCTAAAGGCCTGTTAGGCATGGTCTCCAATGTCTCAAATGCCGAGGCCAAGATCAAGGATCAAGATTAAAGGTCAAAGGGAAAGGTCAAGGTCAGGCACCCAATGATCATAGTCATATGACCACGTGGTCATACTACCATAGCTTGGGCACGCCACCGCACAATTAAGTTCAGTTCGACCTCGTGATGCATTGAAGGTCATTGTCGATGTGGTTCCACCTGACACAAATCAAACATCAAGGTGATGGTTAAGGGTCAAGGTCAAAGGTCAAGGTCAGGTACCCAATGGTCCTAGTCATATTGATACAGCTCAGAAGTGGACGAAGAAGAAGTGCTTCGCCATCTCGCTGGTGACGAGGAAGAAGAAGTGGTTCGTCTTCTTGCTGGTGACCGCTCGGCAGACTGGAGCAGTTCTTGTGTCTCTGTGTGCTGTGTAATATTCGTGACAAATCTGGTGGAGGTCAATGACAGCACCGTTCGTGTGGAGAAAGTCAAGACCGAGGATCAAGTCCCTCGAACACTCACGGAGGACTACAAACTCGCCGACGTACACAAAACCACGGATATCGACACGGGCTGTGCACCTGCCGGCAGGGATAATCAGGTGACCCCCAGCAGTGCGAATGCTAGGCCCCGACCACCCCGTCAATACTTTCTTCAGTTGTACGGCAAGGGCCAGGCACATGACAGAATAGTCGGCACCAGTATCCAGCAAAGCGGTCACGTCGATTCCGTCAATTTTGACGCACAAATCGGAGGTAGCGAGTCGGATGCTGTCGCTACTCGCTCCCGGAGAAACATCGTCGCGTGGTAGTGGCGCAGGAGGATCTTCACAAGTCCCGGCATCAGCGGCCTTGCCTCCAGAGGCCGCTGGAATCAGTTTTCCCGGCGTGGACTGGGAGAACGGCGGCCGGAGTAGCCTGCGGCTTGACGGGGGCTTGGAGAACGGTAGCGTCGCGGCGACGGTGATCGAGCATCCTGGTGGCCTGACGTGATGTGGTTCTGGCGCGACGACAGATGGAATGCTATCTCCTGCGGTCGTTCCCCGTTCTGAGGGCACGGGTCGTCCGGTGCGAAACCACGCAGGCCCACGCGGCGGTATGGGCACGCCCTGTAGAGGTGACCCGCCTCGCCACAGTGATAGCAGAGGGGCCGACGATCCGGGGCACGCCACACTTCACTCTTTCGCGGCCGCTGATAGGCTGGCGGAGCGTCACCACGAGGGGAGCTCGACGAGAGCACTGCGGGAGTCGCGGCAGTGACGTCGTACCCAGGGGCCTGGCGCAGGACTGACGCATACGTGGGCCTTGCATCAGGCTGGCGAGGAACCTCGGAAATCTGGTGCTGTTGTGCTGCCAGGCGCACCTCGTCCCGGATGACTTCGCTCAGTGGCGTGAAAGATGGCGTCTCGGACGGCGTACGGAAGGCCTGCAGTTCCTCTCTGACGACGGATCGGACCAGCTCGCGTAAAAAGGCCGCGTCGATACCGGGAGGCATGGAGATGGGATCAGGCCCGAAGGTGTTGACGTCGCGATTGTACTGGCGGGCTCGCTGTTCCAGCGTCTTCTCCATAGTTGCCGCCTCGGTGAGGAACTCTGCCACAGTGCTTGGTGGGCTGCGCACGAGTCCTGCGAAGAGCTCTTGCTTGACACCCCGCATGAGGTGGCGAAGCTTCTTGTCTTCTGTCATGTTGGGATCCGCGCGCTTAAAAAGGCGAGTCATGTCCTCGTAGTACATGCGTACACTCTCGTTGTGGCGCTGGTTGCGCGAGTGTAACGCAGCTTCTGCTCGCTCTCGACGGTCTGCATTCGGAAAAGTGGCTTTAAGATTGCGGCAGAAAGCTTCCCAGGACGTAAACGAAGCTTCATGATTTTCGAACCATGTCCGAGCCGACTCTTCAAGTGCAAAATAGACATTGTGGAGCTTACGGTTGTCACTCCAGCCGTTGTAACGGGCAACCCGTTCGAATATCTCGAGCCAATCCTCGGCGTCCTCGAAGACGTCGCCATGAAACGACGGGGGTGTTCGTGGCTGATGACAGAGGATGTGCGCCGGGAGCGTGGTCTCAGTTGCCATGGCAGCTGGTGCCTCCGAAGGCCGGGGTTGCGTCGCCCTGGTTGCAGCCGGAAGGAGTCCAAATTCAGGGGACGCTCCACGGAGGCGGCGGCCGCGGCGCTGGTGAACTGGGGTGAGATCCGTATTGGTCGGTAGCCTACGCGGGTCTGGAAGCGTACCCCGCACCTCCACCAGATTTGTCACGAATATTACACAGCACACAGAGACACAAGAACTGCTCCAGTCTGCCGAGCGGTCACCAGCAAGAAGACGAACCACTTCTTCCTCGTCACCAGCGAGATGGCGAAGCACTTCTTCTTCGTCCACTTCTGAGCTGTATCAATATGATCATGTGGTCATACTACCATAGCTTGGGCCATATCACCGAAAAGTTAAGTTCGGTTTGACCTTGTGAAGCATTGAACGTTATTGTCTCATCTGCATCAAAATGGCAGCTTGTACGTACACCCTAGGAGTAAATCTCGCGAGCTAAAAACAAAATACAGGTCTCCCATCACCGGCCCATTTCGCAATGCGTGATCAAACACCCAATTTGCGCACGGATATTTACTGACAGCAATAAATTGATGTGCTAGTCCTGAGTGGAAGTTTAATATGATTAACCTCTGGCGCCTGCTTACGGCGATCACATCTATGGCTGCACAACAGTGGTCACCTAGCGGCTTGAGCGTCCTCCTCGTATGCGGGAGCTGCGGGGTTCGATCGCCTCTGAAGGCAGGTAGAGGGTGTGTTAAAACTTCCCACGCCACCATGTCCGCTTCAGAGCAGGGTCGTGGAAAACTCGTGTCACCCTCGAACCTCAAAAGCTCTGTACATGGTGGAAAAAGTACAACTATAACCTCTGAGAACCTTGATAACATCATAACCATTTTAAGTGCGAGTGCTGCAACTCAGACCCTGTTGCCTGCGAAATTTTTACGTGCCCTGTAGCTACTGGTTTTCTAATGGGCACGAGCTTTCACCATTGGACGACGCCTGGGTTAGCTTAATTCTTTCGTGGTGTGCTGAATGCTGAACCGCCAAGTTCCGGCATTGCCTGAAAAACGGCATATGGGATGATTAAGGCTGTGCCCGCCATGTTTTCATCGACTTTGGCGTTCATGCTACGCTGAAGCAGTTTTCCGTACGCACTGAAGAGCAGACGTGGTTGACGGTACATGTCAAAGCACAGGTAGGTAACAATTAAAGGGAAGCTGAATTTTTTTTTTTGAGAATTCGAGATTATTCAAGAATTCGAAACTATGAAGCATCTAGGTAAGCATGCTAAGTATTTTTTCACTAGAATTCGAAAGGGTCAAATAATCATAGAATAAAATCGCGATGAAGTTCAGGCTTCTCCTCACTGCGTTGGATAGTGCGAGAATACTCGTAGTTGACGTCATTATTGCCGAAATTTCCCATGTCCGCTGCCTACGCTCGCATGCTGCTGTGCGTCATCCGATGCCTGCAAACAATGCTTCGTGAGTTTTACGTTCGATAGAATCGGTTTTCTTCCATGAAATAACGGTTTCTTCTCTGGAAACGCCACGCCGTAACACGTGACGTCATTATTTATTTATTTATTTATTTATTTCATAATACTGCAGGCCAATAGATTGGCCCATGCAGGAGGGGCTATACAAGGCATTGAAAATGACAAATACCAAGAAAATACATGTGGTTACAAACAATGAGCAGAAAAACGAAATATAACGCTCCTTCACTCGAGAAAATGCTTCTCAAGAGCTTTACTAAAATTTAAGGACTGGATTATAGGGGCCTCAGCTCGTCTATGTGCACTTCAGGTAATCCAGAGTGCCGACGCCACTTTATTAGGTGATTACGCCACCATTTAAATTGCAGCGCATAATGATTGCGCAGGCTTTACCTCCATGTTTGACACATTCGTCCCCTTTAAGCTCATCGAATTCTAGAACAGTTGGCCTTTAAGACCAGCCGTACCTGTACATGCGGACATTGCATGTCTGACCCCGTACAGTGTGCACTCTATTGTTATGAGCCTATACGTACTACGCGACATTTTCTGGCGATGGAGTAGAAGTTATGGAGCCGGAAGAAGGCCGCTAGAGCTTACTATGCAGCTGAATACAGTATCGAGTTTTGTTTAACAGCTTTCTTTTAAATCATAACATACTGGTGACAGTGGTTGCTTAAGGTATACATCTAACAAAACTGCCACGTCCAACGCTCGAAAGTCGAGAAAAAAGCAGTTTTCTTTCGCTAATTTTCTTATTTCCCAGCTATATAAGGAGCTACAACTAATTTCCTAGCTGCGTGTTGTTGCAAGATGTTTCCAGTTATGGCGCCTGCTATATAAGGTACGGTGTAAAGGTACCGCTGTGAGATCAAAACACCAGGCAGCCAGGTGACCCATCATGCCGCCAAAATATTACGCGGAATGACGCTCCATTAGCTTTCTCATCACTGCCGAGAAAAGCGGTCACCGAGTATAGGTAGGGCGATAAGTTATTCATTTTACCTCAAGAGCTTGGAAGAAAAAAAGAGATGAACCGAAAGAAGTTGTAGCACACGGCGAAGAAGAGTACATGGATTGCATACAGAGCGCTCTATGTGCCACAGCTGGGAATGCACTTGCGCAGTAGTTTGCACTAAGAGTCTGACATTTATCTTTATAAATTTGTGAGAGTAAGATTAGTGACGGTGCGTGAAGCCGTTAGGAGCAGAAACCAAAGAAACCGTAAATATTGAGAGCCTTTTAACAAAGCTACTCACGATGTGCGCTAAGCAAGATGTCTTTCATAGAACCTAATCGGAGCCTGAAAGGTTACTACCTCGAGTTTCAATCTTCAATATTCTCAAAGTTTCGCGGTTCGTGTTAGATCAATCCTCGCAGATACAATCGCTTCTTGAGCACTTCAACGGAAGCAGGTTTCCTCAGGTCGTGTCTTGTATTTAAGATGGTACCAAGAATGGCGCTGTGAAATCAATCGCAGAGAGAGTAATCAGAAATTGTTTTGGGTTCCTCGGCCAAGTATTCAGGAAGCTGTGCGTACGCTGAGCTGATGACCAAGAAGCATAGTTTCAGGCTCTCGGTTTCGAGCAGTAAATGCTTCAGTCCTCATTATCTCCCTCTATTGTTAAGCCACAAGTCACTACTAAGGAGCAATTGAGTGTTTATTTGCCTTACTTGGAAGGTATTGCTAGAGATACTAGATCCGCCTGACGTTGATAAAGATGAACATATACTCACATAACACGGAAAGCGTAATTGCCCCATGTAATTGAATACACTCTGGAGGTATGGGTTATTATTGAAGAAAACATGCACTCTCCCTCAGCCTTTAGAAGGCAGCCTTTTGCGGATTGAAAGAATAGAAAAAAGTTTCTCGAAGGTCGACACAAGTGTTTTCTTCTCTTTGTTATTTCAAAACACGCGAGCATACGTCTACCCAATGTCTTGCACTGTCTTTCCTTTCTTTCGCGTGTTTGAACACTGGTTTGCGCCGCTCTGAAAAGTATTGAAATTATGCAGGTCACGCAAAAGTCGATGTCATTTCCATTTGCTGCTCTCGATGGCTTCTGCCAATTCAAACACACGACAGGCCTGTCGGGGCAAGGTAGGCCTCGACGTGAAAACATTCAAGCGCGATTGTGCGGGCCACGCTACTCTCCCCTCTTCTTTCCTCTGGGAGGTGAGCCGCGAAACTACCCAGTAGCACTCGTAGAGAAGGCGACAGATAGAGTTTGCTGGACGGCGCTGTCAACGTTTGCGAAAGAAATAAATACTAACTTTCAGTTTGACTTCACCGGAAATCGAGTCGTCTTTGAAATGCTTTTCCTAGAGCTATGCCAGTTCTAGGAGCGCGGAATGATAATAATGACTTTTTTTTTCTGTCGCAAGAGTTGGAAGCAGAAAAGTTTGGGTCTACAACGTGGGCACTTTCCAAATTCTGACGAGGTGTTACTTGCAAAATGCGAAGAAAAAGAAGCTAAGCATGAGTTTGCTTGAAACTCTGATTCAGAATAGTTGTTTTAGTTCAATTACAAAACCTTTCTGCTCCAGACTCAGAATGCCAATTTGAAGCTACCGTGGTTAAGACGAGAGGAAAAGGTGAAAACGAAATCACTTAGAAAACACTCTTATTTTCGTCTTCTTCTTTTGTCAGCAGATTGAAGGTGATGGCCCGATATCTGCGCGGACAAATATGTGAACGCGGTGGCCCGAAGCGGGAATAAAAACCATTCTATTTATTCCACAAGCTGTCTAAGTGTGAACAACACGAACTTAAGGCGTTTAATAATTAGTGCGGCTGCCGGAGAAATGTCATTTTCTGCTATTAGAATTTAAAGTTAAGAACAGTTTTTGTAATGGTGGGCTGAGCGAATATTGATACTTGTAATTTTGTCGAACTGTTCACAGCTTCCAAATCAAATAAAAAAAAGATGCCTGCCCTAGTAAGTTACTGCGTATGACCCTTGCAATAATACACCGTTTTCCCGTAGCTCATGCCACATTTAAAGGAAGCTGCGCATGTTTACCGCCCGAAAATTAGGAGTGAATGCAATGCACATAATTTATATGGGCTACACATGCAGAATTTTCTGATACATAGTAAACACGAGGCTGCCGCAAAACTAGCGCATCGTACGGAAACTATTGTATTTACTCGAATCAAGGCAGATAGTTTTTAAAAAAAAAAAAACACGAGATACGAATCTCTTAGGTAGGCTTAGGTTCGCGAATTTTTCTGTTGTGTTCATAAAATACGACGACAACGCATAAAAAGGAAACAATTAACACGCAAGTGGCACCCCCCCAAAACACCAACCGAAGACGGCGTTGTAGTCGTCACTATCTGATGCCGATGCCGATAAAAGCACATAAATGAGCATTGGCTGCCATTTTGACCTCGTCCCCTCTTTGTGGGGTGCCGTGGGCACGTTCCACGGCAGTGCAAGGTTTCCACACGCGTTTTTTCACTGACTTCATGGCGCCAAGCAGGCGGTGTCATTATAGTGGCGCCTTCAAACGAAAAGCTGTGTTCGTTGCAGAGCAGTCTCCAAACCTGGAGTGTGGTCGGAACTATTGCGTAGACGAAAAAAATGTTCGCCGTTTGAGGGGACAGCACGATGTACTTTTACGAGCAGTTAAAACTTGAAGAAATAAGGTTATAAATTTTGAGTGAGTAGATTGCTTATATACAGGAAAAGACTTCATCGAATGAAAGCGTAACTAAGAGAAAATGCAAATGAGCTGTCAACTTTGATGCGCGATGGCTGCGCTCCCAAAAAATGTGGGGGCGAGGTGCCTGAAAATATCTTGTGGCCCTTGTTTGCATTGTATTGTCGTGAAACGATTGCAATATTTTGCAAGAACTTGGCAGGTAGCAAGAATTTAGCACTTTAGCCCTAGCAAGTTCGCCTGCTTTGACCCTGCCGGAAGCACTTGCTCTAAAAATCGAAAAGAAAAGATTGCAGGATGCCAAATGCAAGCAATATAAGGAGACAGTGCTAAAATAGCTGAAATGGCACAATGAAACTGCGCGCGAGAAAGAAACACTAAGGGGTGCTATAAAGATAAGATGCAAAATCTGCGAGGCCCTGAGAGCAATCTTGACGTCAACACTAGCATTCTAAAAAAACTAAAATGAGATCTGCAAAACAGGTAAAGAAGAGTAAGGAGCAGTAGTATGTACGCAGGTGGAGAAGCTCGAAGGAGGTCCCCAGACAGAGTTACACACTTCGTCTTTCAGAAATTTCGACTCCACGGGGAGTAAAGATAACTGCGTGATACGCTGAAACCAAGATTCAGAACTCTTGCCACGAAAGCCTAACATATCCGCGCACCGGAAAGTGGACAGCTGTCTTCTCGGCGGAGGGCGCTTTTTCTGTCACTTCGACGGAAAAGGCATTACGCCACTGCTTGACACTGAGCGACGCGACGTCACTCTGGAAGCGTCAGTCATGTTTCCCGAAGAGAGCTACAGCCCCCACAAAGAGTGAAGGCCTCACTGTGAAAGCGATCTGTCGGCTACGGCTGGATCAAAAGAAAGTGGCTGAAGACACATCGTCTTGAATTCTTTTGTTAAGTTCACGCCGCGTTGCTTCGACACTTGCCGATATCCTTCGTCTCCTTCGAGCGCTTGTTTCTGATCGGCGCGGCCTTCCAAGTGACGCTGGTTTCCTTGAATTTAGCTTCCGCCCACCACTTGTTGCTCTGTTACTCCCTGAGGGTGCTCAAAACGGAAAGTGCTTTCCCGAAGTTCAGGAAGACCTTTTGAAAAGCACTCCGATAAACTAATAAATTGAAAACGAAAAGCACTGTCTTAAGTTTGAAAGAAAAATTGGAGCAGAAAGTTTAAAGCGAGAATTCAGCCAGAAGGACCGCAGGGTTCTGACCCTTCTTGGTTTCTCTCTGCATAACGAACGTTCCCTAGAGCTTAGCGCCCAACTGAGGTTTACTTGTACGAATAGTTTTTTTTTTGCGAGATCCCCTAACAGGAGCAGTGCAAACACCAATTGAGTAAAAAACAAACACCAAATAAGAAGAAGTCGACGTTCTCAGAGCAAGAAATTCACACTTACGTGCTTAGAAGCTTTACATGTGCTGTTTTAGCAAATGTAATCTTAAACTATTAACCTAAAAATCTTAATCTTAAACGTAATTTTAAAAATTACGTTCTTTGTGAAAGCTTCAATGCCCTACGTTTCATTCGAAATTGAAGTGCTCCTTTTTCAGAAGTTCACGCTTCCAGCTGTTGGCTACACTGCTATTGTTATTGATGTCAAAATCTTTCCGTATTTAGCCAGCACCCGTTTCCACCATGAAAAACTGAAGGCTGCATGTAAGTTCCACCCTTAAGGTTATGACTCAGTAGAGTTAATGGGTTAATGCCCATATAAGAAGAATTGGTGATTCTCAAATTTACATTGATAGATTGCTCGGTGTCCTCATACCACTCCTGGCACAGTGGTGCAGCGGTTAAGCGATGCGTCACTGCCCTGCGATGGTAAGTGCTGCCACCGGTGGGCATGTTGGGATGACGTCACAAGGTCACGTGACTTAGGTGGGCCACCTGCCACTTAGGTTGCTTGGCTAATGATTTTTTTTTTGTAGATTTTTCGGTGAAGGCAACGACGGTGATGGCGTCAAGAAGAATTTAATGTATTTAACTGTGTTTCCTGTTTATAAAAGGTGGGTTCTATTTAGCAGCTGATGTCACCGTCGGCTTAATTAAGTGTCAACTACGAAAAATTTGCTCAAGAATGCATAGTGATATCGTTAATAACCAACAAATACACTGAACACAGTATATTTTCTTCTTTTCCTAAATAACAAGACAGTAGGAGCGCAGTTCCGTCGCTGACATCAGTAGAAAAGGACAAATTTTACAGCGAGTATGAGGGACCGGACCCGCATTTCTCTCGCCAATGCAATTTAAATTTTCTACGCAGAGGATATCGAGAAAAGCAGGCAGGCGTTGAGGAAAAAGAAGTTGGAGCAAGACAAGTTCGCTTATCAAAATGGTCGTGAGAACGACAGAAAATGCGTGGAAAGAAAGATGAAGAAAGCTGCCTGCTTCAACCAACTATAACGACATAAACAGACTAGTAAGCGAACACCATTTTAAAAGGGCGAGCTGTCCTAGCTCCAACGCTGAAGTGTACAGAGGACTGTCACAAGCTGTCTCGGGCGGCAGATAAATTGAGTAATGAGCCGGCATGCCAACCTCTACTTCCGATGTCAGGCGGGCGAGCGCTCGTATAAAATTAGGTATCGACTTGAGCAACAAACTAATATACTTCGCCGAAGCTTTTCTCGGCACGGCGGCACTTTTGATTTCTCTTTTGAAGCTGAGAAAAAATTTCTGTAATGGATTTAGGACCGCTACATTAAATGGACGTGACTCCCCTCTCGATATATACTGCGAGTTAATAGACACAAAGCTTCCGCGCTCCAAAGTAATTTTCCCTCTAATTCTAGGCTCCATGCTTTGTCGTTCTTCATATGACATTGAGTTATACTGTTTTTTTTTTTATGAGAATGCAACGTTCAGTGCGTCAATTAAATACGGCTGAAAACATTCTCCCTGCTGATCCCTTTTCCTTTCTCAGCGGGAATTAAGGAACAAAGCGCTCTCAGTTGCGATAACAAGCACCGCTCCGAGAACTTGGATCTCAGAAATGTGCCCCACATTTGACGTTTTACGGTTTAGAAAGGGGATTACACTCAGACCTGGAAGTGATAATGGTTTGCTTTTAATCTGCTTTTTGGATTGAGTGGTTATGTTGGTTTTAACTTCAGCTGATGAGCACATGTACGCATAACAAAAAAACAATTCACAGAAGGATATATTTGCTTGATTGTTTCATACGAGTCTCGGTGCTTTTTGTCATTTCGCTGAAGGGAAAAGCCCAACACGAAGACGCGACACTATTATAGGATGAGCAGTAAGGAAAGGAAACAGAGCGTTTGATTGCTGCACCGAGCATAGCCAGAAAGGGTTCTGCTCAAAAGCGCGTTCCGTGTATAGGCCATTATAGACTCCGGCCCCAGAAATACAATTCACACTGGCAGAAGATTATAAACATTGATATTAGCACTGCGTCCCCTGTTTTCGACACATAATTCTGAAGCTTTGTACTTTCTCGCTCTGTAAAAAAAATTATTCTTCTACAAAGCCTTATAGAAATGTTGTTGCTTGTATTTGGTTGGCGAGTGACACTTAACTATTCCATTTGGTCGCTACTAAGCCATCTTTGCTTTCGGATGAAAATCAGCTGTTTCTGATGCAAGGATATCATGTGGAAGTGCTTAATAATATGACATAACGCACCATTCCCATGAGAATTGGAAATACGCATGAATTACAATGAAAACTTGCACGCATATTTTTTTTCCGTATAAAGTTCGCAACATTAAGTGCAAGCTGATGAACTAACCTGCCCGTTAGATTCCAGAACGTACCAACTTTGCTAAGAGCTATGTGAGCGGCATGAAATTCGCTCAATTCATGCTGTTGCTAAAATATTACAGTCTCAAAACAAGACTACGCGAGGGGGGAAAAATGGTTTCCAGGCTTGCTGTAGATGAAGCTCACAAGTTAAGCTGCATCAGAAAGCCAGCACCTCCTAGAATCGATAAGGAAAAGTGTAAAATTTTGGCAGATATTTTTGAGAAGTTTTCAGTGCCTGAGCTTGGAAGCCTGTATGTCTAAGCTCCTCAAGGCTGCGCATATATAACCGGACCTTATGTGTTTCAGTACTTTTTTGAAAACTGAACTGAGTCGCTTATCTTGTTTTCTACAAGCCAGCTTTTTCAGGAGCACGTGTCACTAGTAGCCGTCTCCTGTTGCTTTCTTGCATTTAACTTTGTTCGAAACGAAGGAGGCGTTGACGCAGCCGAAGCTTTGAGTAAGGTTCTAAAATTTTAGACAAGCAGCTCCTCTTACGGCATCAGCCTGAACTCTGGTGCCTCATTGCTGAACACCTGTTTCCTCATAATGGCACAAAGAAGGTTCTTTGAGAATAAGTAACTGATCATCCAAGATGAAAGCTACTTGCCCACGCTCCTAGATACCTCCGAAAACCATTCCGCGAGTATGCTGACAACTCTCACTATTGTAATGAATGTGGCTCGGTTATTTTTTTTTGTCCGATTCGCTAAATTCGCGGCTTCACTGGCATTTGATGTAGAAAACTGCCCACATGTGGCGATTGTATTTTGTGAAAATTTTTCCTTACATGTTTAACCTGAGGATAAAAAGAAAGGACCGCGTTAATGTAGAAGCTGGTATCCTGTGCACAACGAAAATCACTTGCTTTTATAAGCATGACCAGACATGCCCAGGGCTATCTTAACTCTTTGATGTGCTAACAAGCACATTTACACGTTCTATATTTCATCATGGCCAACTTATGCCGCAAGAAAGAGTTTTTTTTTTCCAATGAAACTGTCACATAGGCCTGCTGACACCTTGTGCCGATGGTGTGTGCCTTCGATTGCGTGACTTTGAGACCTGATAAACCTCTTTCATGTCTTCCGCGAGACAGGAGCTTCTCCGTCATTTGCGCTTGCCCAAAAGAAACCTCCAATGTCGCGATAATGCTGTGATGTCTGTGAAGGCGTATTACTTTCTTATCTGTCAGAAGAGCTCATAACCTAAGGTAGTGAAGTTATTTAGTGACACCAGGAGCTGCGGGCTTTAATGTACACATTTTTCGATTCATTCGTAGGACGGTTTGCATTTATCGGTCCTCGATAGTTATACAGAAAAGAACGGCCAGCGTTGCTCGTTATCGAGTCCGTGGCGTCGCAGCTCCTACGGATAATAAAGGGCACAAAAATAATACCTGAATTAAACACCGAAAAATGCGGCCTCAACTTGGCCCTGCGAAATTCGCGTCAAAGTCAATTGATGTAGCATATGTTGGTTACAACCTCGCAACAGCAATGCCCAATCTCCTGAGCAACAGGGCTGTTATTATTGACATGCTGTTACGTCACCAGTCTGTGATACGCTCAAAACTTCAAAACCGGGAGCAGCCGTCGTAACTTCGCCTAGAGGTGCGACCAATAACGCCAATTTCGTGAACAGAGATGCCAAGGCCCAGACGGGCAGAGAGTAAGCAGGGTGCATTAGTCTTCTCGGCACGTCTCATCGTTCCGCAATGTTGCCTGCGGTAGGCTGTCAGCCCTGAATCCTGACCCTCCTAAGAACCAAAATAACACGGACATCACTCGCCCACGCGAAGATAGCAGCAAGGCTATTGCAAGCATGATTGAGGCTGACACCAGAGCGAGACGCGAGAGTGCAAGCCGCTTCTCGCACCGAGCTAACGCCAGAAGATCAAATCCCCTTGGGAAAGCGCAGTCATGCTCAGGGAGCGATGACCTGGCATCCTTTATGCGACGCAACAAGGGCGCCTTTCCAGCGCGCGAATGCTGCAACAGCAAGGCGTCAGACAAAGGCGACTTGAGACGTAATACCTCAAGAGTGTTTCAGATTGCCTACCATGGCTAGTTGAGCCATGTAAAATGAAGTCTTATGGTTGGGAAGTCATTGGTAGTCACTAATATTTACTTTATGATTTATCTTTATTGTTCGAAAAGTGAAAGTTTTATTAGAAGCGTTCTCTATACACTGTGCTTTTCGAATCAACATTTCTTATTTTGCTTTATTTGCGGAAATACTGCGGACCATGGTTAGGTCCAAGAAGAAAGGGCTATTTACGCAGAAAGGAAAAAAGTAAACAATATTACACAAATATAGAGCAATTCACAACAAATATAGTATTGAACACATAGAGACACTTTGCAACACATTCAAGATTAAAATTTATAATGAGCTTCGAGGTTAATGTAAAAAATAGACAAGAAAAAATTGGTGGTGTTTGGTGGTGGTGTATGGGGTTTAACGCCCCAAAGCGACTGAGGCTATGAGAGACGCCGTAGTGGAGGGCTCCGGAAATTTCGACCACCTGGGGTTCTTTAACGTGCACTGACATCGCACAGTACACGGGCCTCTAGAATTTCTCCTCCAAAGAAATTCCAGCCGCCGCGGCCTGGATCGAACCCGCGTCTTTCGGGGCAGCAGCCGAGCACCATAACCGCTGAGCCACAGCGGCGGCAAGAAAAAATTACATGGCAACTATGATTACATGGCAGAAAAAATTACATGGCAACTTTCACTTAGCACTTGAAACAAACCAGGAGCTTGCAACTCAATAAAAACTTGCGAATCCTAAGGTGCTACGAGGCGTAACACAATCCAGCAACTCAAGCTTTAGTCCATGCTAGAGTAATTCGACCTGGACAAACAGTTCCAGTCAGCGACGCAGCGAGGAAAAACCGAAAGCCTATACAAGTTGTTCATAAAAACTAGGGTGACCTTAAACAGTATGGTAGTGCCGAGCACCTCTAACATACTGTGCAATTAAATGTCGGGACGGATCAAGTCCTAGGTTGGTGTTTAGTAACAAGAAGGAAGTCCGAATGAAAGTTTTTCGCCCATATTCTTCTGAGTATTTCTACTGGGTAGGAGAAATAAACTCGAAAATATGAATGTATATTCCTGCGTTGAGGTTTACGCAGAACTATACTATAATTCGAAACGAAAATCCGCACCTGCATACATTATTTTGTTCAGGACAGGTGACAAGAAGGCCCAAGGCCGTATTTTGAAACAACTTTTCTTTTATGCATTCCTTCTACATTTCATAATTGATACCTGCCGCTTTTAGTGACTAAGCAGATAGTTGCAAGCCCCGTCACTGAGTGAAATCATTTCTGTGGGGACTAAATAGGCTACTGGATGTTGACAACATAACAGGAGTCAGATCAGTGAACGGTGCAAGCATTCTATAAAAGCATGTGCCAACAACCAGAAGAAATCGTCATCAAGCCTCCTGTCTACATACATCTTGAATGAAAACTTGCAAAGCAACTGCTACCACAACTGTTCTGATTGTCCGCAACCTCACTTCGACCTCACTTCTCTTACCGAGGTTGCGCAGCCCAACTAGATGCTGCACACTCAGTTACGAAACCAAAACCCTTTTAATGCCTTATGCTCGAAACATCATTGCCGTGGTTTCTGAGTCACTTATAAACATGAAAACATGCTTTCCGCAGTAGTTTCCTTTCTAAACAAAATAAACAGGATCTGTTCACGTATGTTACTAAGCGAGGCTACTGGTTTCTTCTGCCGAATGCCTATTGTGAAGTGCCTATTATGTCCTGTACATTTGTAACTTTAATCAAGAATCTGCCTGTATAAACCTGCCGAACTCCCCATGATTGCAAAAACGCGGTTAACTCGTCGATTCCAGTATCTTTCTGATATATGTGTTGCAAAAGCGCGAGTAAACAAGAAAAGCCAAGGGATCTCTTATTACACGCGGAATTGCACAAACATCGCAGCAGGCTAATCTGAAGACACATTTTCCAAATGCCGTACTTAAAACAAAAACAGAAGCGCTGTTTTATTCCAGTCCAGAACCACATTTGTATCATCTTAATACTCGAACGTCTTGCTGCGCTGATATGGAGTGAACACCGTCGACGTTATATGTTCGGCATCGCTGGAGCGCGAAATAGTCTGGCAGGGTGCAGACTTTCCGCCCCCTGCCTGCAACCAGGGAATCGATGCGTCGTCACCTGCTTTGGTAAAATTGCCGGCGTTGTAAGTTGTCAATTGAAAATGTGTTACATTAGGCGCGATTCGACCCGAGCGAAAAATAAAAGCCTGTTTGAAGCATAAAAACTGCAAAAAACAGTGTCGCTTCCTCTCACAGTCATATTGCCTATCGCTCCGTCAGTTCTGACTGTACAATGAGAGGCGCAGAAATACGCACACTTCAGGTAAAGCGAAACCTAACAAAACCACAAATATGAGAAAATGCGACTTAAATAAACTTCGTGAATGTGTTCCCAGCGACGAGCTTTATATTCGGTGTAAATGAGCATTTCGCCCAAAATGCAGGTTTGCGCTTTCTGTTTCCTGAACACGTCCGGCTACTCGCGGCAGGCACCTCTTAAATAACAGCTACAGTCTGCGCGTTATTAGGCCATTCAAAATCCGGCAATGCTCACCGCCGATTTTCTAGTGATATCCACACCGCGCCGGTAACGATACATACGAATTCATCGCAAGAATGGTGGCCCTATTAAACAGATCGATTGTATTTTGCTACAGATTTTATAGGGAGGCACGACATCTCGCGACGCGAGGTAAACCTTTTTTTATACAATGTTCGTACATTATACGAATATTGCACGTTGCGCATTGAACGAACATTGCTTCACTAAAACGACATCTACCAGAACGTTGAGCGAGACCTCATTCGTTATTCGTAATTTAACGTTTCGATATCGATATTTTGACCCTCGCCTTATTGGGACATATTTCTTTTGTAGCCTGCCGTAGACGTCTTTGTTTCACCCAACGCAGAGCATACTGGCCACAAAACTAGAAAAATTATTAGCTTTGGCTCGTGCAGCTACACAGAATAGTTCCCGTTAATATCCAAGCGCCCAGGTGAAAGTATGCGAGGCTGACGCAGATGCTCCGTCAGTGCGTGTAGACTTCTTTACAACTGCGGGTAGCACCTTTTTCGGGACTGCGCACAACCAGTGAGGGGGTAATGATTGCGACATAGTAACTAGCGCGGAAAAAAACACGCAACAGACAGCGAAAAGGAACCGACAGGACACATGCTAGGGTAATGATAATCAAAGCTAAGTGAATGCCTGTGAGCAGCTGCTCAAGTTATTTATGGTTCCGTGCAGCTGTTACGTTACGTTCCGCTTGAGTCAGCCTTTACCTCTTGGCGTCCTCAGGGAGGCTGTAGACAGCTGGGTCACACGAAAACGCGACCTTTGCACATCTATCAGCACTTCTCGCTCGCAAACGATGTTTTAACGCAAGTGGCCCCTCCGTTTTTTGTTCTCATAGGCTCGCTGGTGTTCGTGGATGTTCTAGAGGCCTTAAAATACTTGCTCCCCTATTTACTGTTGCTGAAATTGCTCGGTATTTTCCGGATGCGAAAATTTTTCCGAGCGACAAGTGCTTAGTTTTCTTCACTCGAATATGGGCCAAAAGACACTGGAGTTCCGCCTGTAGTTGCTCGAGCCAGTGCGCATTGTGGGACTTAGCAGGCCGGCGTTCAGTGAAAAAAAGAAATTCCCCTAAACTTATGGGGCAGAGTATAGGTGATGACAAGAAGCATAAGGATTCTTTTAGCCGCCGTAGATTAGAAACACTTAAAACTGGGCGAAAAAAACAACAACGCTACGACAGAAATAACGAATATTAAGTGATGTCGCAAAGCAGCACTAGGCGTACGAAGACTTCAAAAAGTTGTGTTGTCGAAAACTTTATGATAAGAGCACAAGAAATGTGTTCATTTTTTCGTTTGAGGAGAATAAAACTTAAAATTAATGAGCTTAGTAAGCTACACAACGCCGTAAATAAATATTGCAATTATTGTGTTTTTTTCAGCAAGGTATATGCACTGCATCAGGGAGCACTAAATTCATGCAAGAAAAATTACCTCCTATTCGAGAGTTCACATAGTTGGCTTTTTACATGTTTTTCCATTCTTACCTGTGAAGCTAAAAAAAATAAAATACGTAATAAATCTTTAAGGAACAAAGCCCAAAACAAATTGTTCACAGTCGTCATTTGCCTGCATTGGTGAATGAAGCAAAACAATGTTCCAGAATACGTCATCAGCGACGAAAGAAAGAAAAAAGCTCGTTAGATGGCAACCACAAACGATCATAGCGGTTGTCACTAGAGGATGTCATCGAAAAGCAAGGACATAATGCGAACCATTTGTGTTGACGAAAATGTGTCTCGAAGTGAATCCATGAGGAAATCAATATTGGCATGTGTAATAGCCCTGAGATGTTGGATATTCTATACGGTTTTTACAGTAACTGTCTTAAAGCTTTTTTACAAGAAAAAAGCCTTCCCGCCTGCTTCTGACGGATTCCTTGAAAAGTATCTAAAAACTTTGTGTTACTTTCCGGTCGGAACCTGCCTGCATTTCATTTAATTCTCCCTGCCCACCCCAGTATTCATTCCTACCAGTACCTTAGCATGATCAATCAGGTTTTTAGGATTCTTTATATAATTTAATAGAACGCATCCGCAAAAAATATCCACGTTTCATGACCGTAATGAGGTCGGCAGCATTTTAGAAACAAAGGAATGTTTTCACAAGCTATGGTGCGCACACATCAGTGGCTTCTAGTGCCGCTTGGCTTTTGGCTTCGTCAACAAACACTGGTGCTGTTTTACAAAAAAGCCATCCGCTGTGCGACGCACTGAATACTGATGACGAAATCGCGTTTAAAGCAAAAAATGCGAGGAAAAAGATTCTTCCAACGACAGCGGCCCGTTAAGCTGCGGCTCTAAAAGCTTGCCATTCCTTGCTTTATTTATGCTTACTTCATTAGCATCTACCGCTAACTATACACTAAGTGGGGCTACGTGTATTGTGGTTCGTAACCTAATGTCACAGAGCTGCCAAGACCAATAACAAAAACTCATTCTTTCTGTACTGAAGGGAAATTCATTAGCTACATCCTCTATTCACAGGGCAACAGTTAAAGATGCAAAACTTGAAAAGAGCATAAGTAAGTCAAGTAAATTTCCTGGTTTATTAAGAAGAAAGAACCAGAAAATAGCTTTAAATACGTCCAGTGATCATTTCATTAAAGAAACAGCTGGCTCCAAACGTCTTAACGCGATAAAAAGACGTCTGACCAGGATGAACAGCCTGAAAAATGTTCTTCCCCATTTGACAGTTTAATTTCTTGTTGCCCTAATTTTGGTTGTGCTTGGTTGGTACTGCGTTGGTTAATTTTTTCATCTGGTTAGGGCTTGGGTTATCTCATCTACGGCCTCGTTAGGTTTATGCTGAAATGAAGATTTCTGGGAAAACTTTTGTTCTGCGAAAATCGGAGAGAAAAATGGGTGACAAAACGAAGACAGTCATTCTGATTTGATTTGATTTGATTTATTGGGGTTTAAGGTCCCAGAGCAACTCAGGCTATGAGGGACGCCGTAGTGAAGGGCTCCGGAAATTTCGACCACCTGGTGTTCTTTAACGTGCACTGACTTCGCACAGCACACAGGCCTCTAGAATTGCGCCTTCATCGAAATTCGGCCGCCGCGGCCGAGATCGAACCCGCGTCTTTCGTGTCAGAAGCCGAGCGCCGTAATGTAACCACTGAGCCGCCGCGGCGGGGCGAAGACAGTGGTTCTGTGCCATTTGCATTAATGGCTCCAGGAAGGAACAAACGTTTCGGTGGAGGTGTCTTAATTCACGTGAGTTTATTGCAAGGGTTCCGCTCACTTTCTTTAGGGTTTAAATAATGCTCGCAGAAATACTAATTCTGAGATCGTGCGAAATATTTACACGAATATGTCGCTTTACCTTCCACTGCCAGATAAAAAATGACAATCAGCTTACCAAATCAAGCATTGAACGACTTCGACGTTGTATTCCCCCAGCTAATTCCATGTGATGATATACGCACAATTTTCAGCGCAGATTTGCTCGCTTGGGACACCCGGCCTAGAAGCTTCGCATGAAAACACTAGAGATCATGACATTTATTCATTCATTTTATTTACATATACTGCTACCCTATTTGAAGATGATGTGGAATATTTGGGCGACACAGATATGTACTAGAAAAAACCATACTCACAAGAATCAGAAAGCAGAAAAGCAGACTGAGACAACTGCGAAAATGCATTGAGCTGTGTAGAATGTCTTTATAGGCCGTAGTTCAGGATCGTTCAAGTGTCTGCCAGAAATAGAAACCCAGAAAGATTGGCTAAAAGAAATCGTAGTAGATAGAGAAACAGCAGAGTCTTTGGGCAAAGCGTTCTATTTAAGAATTGCTTATTAAAAAAGAAAGAAAAACGAATTGTGCCTGTGTGGATTTTGTATTCGTGCAGGTGTTTCTTGTGATTGTGCCTGGTGGTTCTTGGCCATCATAGAGCTAGATACTTGCTACTGTCAATTTCAAATAGTGTTGGAAAGCTGGTAATGAAGTTTTAAGCGTAAGATCTCAGCCCGCTTGCTAATCGTGGATAAATGTACTTTAGTGAGGAGCTCTAAAAGTGAATTGCAACGATCGTATTTGTTACAAATAAATCTCGTTGCTTTCCGCTGAATGTGCATATTTTAACTATGCGTGCGTTTTTATATAGGAACGAACATATTATGTTATGTTCGAGCACCGGTCGAACAAGTGAGCTATATACAAGCTGATTTGTATGTGGGGAGGCAGCTTTGAACGCCTGTTTCAATGAATAATGGTTAGAGAGGGCTTTGCTGGTAACATATCAGGCATGTTTCGGCCGTTTTAGGTTTTCGGTAGTAAGCATGCCAAGATGTTTAAATTCATCAACTTTCTTTCCTTTGAAGTTCTGGATAGCGTAGTGGAAAAGTATATGCTCTTCTTTTTCTAGTTCTAGTCATGCAGACTGTTTTGATCACGTTAATGGCCATCTGCCACGACTGGCACAAAGCTGATATATGCGCAAGTACATAGTTCAGAACTCATTAGTCTTCGGCGTTATTTATGCAGCACTCTGCAAACATTCGAGCAGTTGGATCGGCATTTTGTTACGATGTCATTTATTAAAATCAGAAATACAATTGGAGCCAGAATTGTACCTTGAGGGACATCAGAAGACATCTGGTAAAAGTCGAAAAATTGGCCATCTATAGTTACATACTGGTAATGGCACTACAAAATCATTTAGCCAATTAGTTGTGCTATTTATAACAAGAAGTATGAGCAAATTATAGAAAGATTAGAACGCTAAAAGCCACCTAAAGCTTTACATCGGCCTAAAAATACCACGTCTTCCTGTCTCCGATCTTCTAATGAGAGGGAAAAATAACTTATTGCTTCAATTAGTTGTATTGTCGTGGATACACCTTTTCTAAAGCCACGTTGGTTACTGTATATTATTACTAGCTTCTACAAAGGTGATGATATGCTTCAGCGTGTTGTGTTCCAAACGTTTGCTCACTGTGCATGTTGATATAGGTCTGTAGTTGAACAAAACATTTATATCACTGCTTTTATCGGTAGGGTTAACTCGAGGGATTTTCCATTTAGAAGGAATAGCGTTGCCGTGTAAAGAAAGAAAACGAGTTTTGCACCTTTTTGCATGATCACGCGTCTGACAATTATTATTTTTTATTTGGAGTCACGCTTTGGGCTCAGTGCATTTTTCAGTAAATTTTTCCAAATGCAATTTTCTTTCAGTATCAGAACGGCACATTCAGTTTCGGTTTCACAGCATCACAGGCTATAGCTCCACCCAAATTATTTCCTCGTAGCTGCGTCCATTACACCGCGGGCTCCAATTTCGCTCTGTTTCTATTTCACCGGCTCCGGCGACAGAACAATATGAGTTTTAAACATATTCTGGGAGGATCCTGTGTGAGGCCCGAGAAGGAGCTTCGCAGCCTGCACGGGTTCTTATCCTCGATATTAGAAGGAAAAAAAAAAGAGTGAAAAGGGATCTGCGCTTAGAATACTTTCATAATGGAGCACCATATACAGACAAAAATAAACTGAATGAACACCGAAGAAAGTGCTGAGAAATAGTTACGTTGTATTTAGTAACACCTAGTTCAGGAGTGCTGCTGTTACGCAGCACTGGTAGATTTCTTCAGCACAGTACTAAGCATTAGGAACCCAAACGTACGAACACATCCGGTGCTTGGCAGGGGAGAAAAGAGTGTTCAGAAACAGAGGCAAAAATTAACAACAAAAAAGTAATGATGAGGCTGAAAACACGAAACTGGGCAGCTGTTTCTGATATGAAATTACGCACCAGTTCTGGCATCGATCCGAGGGAGAAAACTGTGGACAGCGCTCTCCCAGTCGCAGCGTGCTGACCACGGTAGGCCGTTCTTCGTCGTTTTCCTGGCTGATTTTATTCATGGCAAGACAGGGCTCGAAAAAAGCCTGTTCGAAAAGAAAGTCAGCCAAGCTCACCCGACAGGTGGGTTTCCACATGGGTATGTCACAATCAACCCTTTCTTTTTCTTCATTTGTTACTGTTAAATCCAAAGCACACCACTACAGAATGATTTATTTTAATTTATATCGTGGACCAAATCTTGCAACACGTTTGTTCCCGTCACAAATACGGTCAAGTCTTGCTCGTGATAAGGGCCCAAGACTAAATACTGTACCTTGTCCGCTGCCGAACAGTGTAAATAGCAAGGCTCTGCATAGAGCGCGGAGCTAATTAAGCTTTCTCTTATTTCATAATCATCATCATGAGAAGTAATAGCTAATTAAGCCCGACAAGAAAGTTTTGTGCTGATGTTGGCTTTAGGCAAGAGCAAAGTTATTGATACCTTAGACTAAAAGCTGTGACAAACTTAGTCTTCTCTCGCTAAGAGCAATGGAGAAGGATTCTTTAATTTATTTGAAGGCTCCTTTGGACACAAAAACACGTAAACCGAAAAACATTCAAATGGATGAATATACGAAGAAAGTAAATACACCTATGATGTTTACTTGTTCAAAAAACGTGTTCCCATATTTTTTGCATTGTTGTACACATTCATGGACATGTAAGGTGCATCAGGCAGCATCCTTGAGAGTTTGGTTTGGTCTTGTGTATTTTTCCCTAGACTATGCTGCCATGAACAACATCTGTGCGTGGATAAATAAATTTCAAGAATCCTCCCCCGCTTAGATTTCGCAGAAGCAACACGTTCTGTGACGCGCTGTACCGAGGAACGAATCAGCCATTGCCAATAAAGTGAACAGGGTGTCTGGTATAACCGACGCCTTATGAGAATGCATACTAGGTTCTCAGCCAGGTTGCATGCCACCCAACATTTCAATTACCAGGGGTGCCTTACCATTATTAACAAATTCCTGGAAGCTTCGCTGCTCGGCAGCCATCGCCGTAACCATACTCTGTTATACTATAATCATGCAGTGCCATCCAAGCTAGAGTCCGCGCCACTTGCCTTGTGTATACATGCTGGAAGTTGCTGGCGCGTTCAGACATGCTATTAGCTTTGTCTCTATCATCGTTGCATGTCTTGACTAACCTGTGTAGAACTGAAGACTATCGCAAATTCGTCTAACGTGTGAACAAATGTTTTATTTCGGTACTTATTAGCTATTGACAGGTAAACTTTCTCCACCACTGCACACTTTTATTGGGATCAGGCACAGGGAGTAAGTGTTGCCGGATATAGAGCCGACACGACACGGAATCAATTTCCTCGCGGAAGGTGCACCTGCTATGCGTGCGGGGAGATTGAGCGCATCAGAGCGAGGCAAATGCGGACGCGCCAAGCCCGCACGTAGGCGGCAGGTAATGATTAGCGGGGGCCGCATTCATCTGCATTGCGTGCAGAGACCGGCGGCAGCACAACGATCGCGATCTTCCAGCCGCCGTTGAGCGCTTGCGCAGCGGACGGAGAGGAAATATTTCGTAGGGCGCAAAACAGTACGGGCAAGTATCGTCATTCCCAAATGGTGACAGCTGTGGACCTCACGAGGTGCTATTAGATACAGAGAGTTCTATTAAATTTGTTTTCTATTGCTTTAGCGCACTGATTTAAGTTCTAGAAGCATGGTATAGCTCGTAGCACAAAGTTTCACTGCCGTTACGAGCGAGTGCTCTACAAGTTGAGCGGCCCCAGCCTAGTGCGGGCTATCCGAAAGTTTAACGCGTTTGTTTATTTCTGACGGAAGTAAGATTTTGCTCTAGCCGCCTGCGTGAAAAGCAGAGCAGGGCACACGCCGCAGTGTACACTGCCCGCCCGAAATTCAAAGAGCGCGTCAGGCACGAAGAAACTGGTGTACTTTGTTTCACGGCCCCGGAACTCCAAGCAGACGGCGTCAATTTCGGGTACACACACTGCACTTCCAGCCATTCTAACACGGTGCAAATAGAGCACGACAAGTTCAGAACTTTCAGCAGCTACCGTTGTTTGCTGACGATACACACTTGAGTACCTCTGATTAGAGTAGGTGCGTTAAACTGCCGGAACTTGCCGTTTTTAGCTTTCTAGCATTGTTCCACTCTGTAGTATGCCCGTTTTCAAAATGACAAAGAATGGCACTGCGTGTTGTGTATATTGTTAATTTAGTTTCTTGGTCTTATGCAATCTCGTGCCCGAACGTGCTCGTTGAACTCTTCCGTTCCAAATTCAAACACCGAAAACTGCTCATCGTGTTCTTAGCGCGCTCGGACAATATACAATACAGATCCTAGTGCACAATGAAAAAAAAATTATGCGGTAGCACAGAAACCTCGTTGCAGAGAAAACCTGGCAACCGCCGTTCTAGGCACACCTGGTAGGTGGCCAGACCTGGCTCCTGCCAACCATCCTCCTCTCCCACCGTCGCCCCCTCCTCATTTCTTTACTTCCCGCCCATCAGCTCTCTCTCTCTCCACTAATAGGGCGAGAGGAAGGAGAAGATGGACTGAAAATGACTCAGCTGTTATGAAAACAACCAATTGATGCAGCAAAAATTAATGAAAGAAGCGATCAGAATCAGAATCTTGTCAGAATTGGAATAGAACGAGACTTAGAATAGAATCAAGACTGAAATAGAAATTGAAATGGAATATAATCAGAGTTGTCATAGATTAGCGAGAGAAAGAAAAATGCTACCGGATTTTCTCCGTATCAATCCAATTGATGGTCCTTAAATTTTTGTGTCATTTGTAACATTTGATGTTAGAAAAAAATTTTCCGGTCATGCCCAAGGAAAACGTAAGCTCTATAGTAGGGTACGAGTTATGTTCATTGTGTTAGGTAATGCTGATAGCCGTCAGATAGCAAGGAGACAGGTGAAGGTCTCCAAAGTAAGACTGTCCATCGGGAAACCTATGGCCTAAAATACACTGAAATTGGCGGTGGCCATAACAGTCAGTGCTCAGGGCGGCCGTCACAAATGAGTCTGATGGCTGCGCTCGGCCGACCTTAATTTATAGGTTACAACGAACTTCCGGGATGAGGCGGCCAGAGCACCTACTACCATCTCGAACAATTGAGCAGCAGTAGCGCTCTGCTGCATTCATCCAGGAAGCTCTCGTCGTCTCTTGCATGGCAGAGTGACAGCTCTTCATAACGGTGGCTTCGACCAAATAACTAAGCAAAGAGAAAAAACTTCAAAAGTATCTTCTGGCGGGCTAGTTGGTTTGAATCATTTATGATTAAAACTGCGCGAACAAAACAAGGACACGAGGAAGAAAACAGCAACACACAAAAGCGCAGTTTTTAACTTGCAACACCAGGATCCGCTCCTTCGTAAACAAGAACGCGCAGCCAGTCAGTGTAGAACCGGACTTGTCTCCAGCATTCCGATTTCAAAACCTTGCTCACCCGCCTGGTGTGACCCCAAAAAGGTTCCGGTGTGCCGAAGATGGCTAACACTTGCGGCGGGACGGTCTTCTTTCTCAAGCAGTAGCTAAGAACACGGGACTTGCTTGTGCGCGCTTGTGTGTGTTGCTGTTTTCTTCCTCGTGTCCTTGTTTTGTTCTCGCAGTTTTAATTAGGAAGAAAAAAGTTGCACAGTAACAGTAATTAAAACCACGAAATAGTTTCTTCTATGAGCGGCATTGCCACGCATGCAGTTACTGATCACCATGATGGCTAGTCTTTTCTAATTAGTTTTGTTCCTTTGTGTCCGGCAAAGATTTTTGACCCGCCTTGCATATCTCGCTGCTTACAATGTAGTCATGCCCCCCAAAAAGTACTTGGATTTGCAAATGGTAATATGTTATCGAACAGAGCGAAACGAATGCGAAAAACCATTGCTGCAAGGAATAAACTTCACGCACGCTGGTGATCAATCGTCCGGCTGCCGTCATGTTTCTACACAGCTGAGAACGACGTCGCCATTTGTTCAATCACTTTAGATACCGCAATACGGCATTTCCTTAGGCCCATTTCTGGGGATAGAGATAAAGAAGACTTCATTCAACTTCAGAATATTCAGTAGCCCAAAAAGTACTGCTCAGCCCGTCCTTTTTATGAAAAAAAAAATATTGTTTCTTTATGTGTTCGAATAGTTAGCTTTTTCCATGCGAGTGCTGCTTCCTAGGCGGGGTAAGGAAGTGAGGTACTTACGTCCCAACGAACCATAAAAAACAAAATTAATGAATAATACTTTACGCAGTAATACGAACTGTCTCCCAGCTGATCGGAGATACTGCTTGACGAACGGTGCAGTATGTTTCCGTTGCATCACCGACACCAAGCACGACGCACGCACACGGAACGGGTTCAAGTCGGCACCCCTGAGTGCCGCTGGCAGTGCGCCATCTATCTAATCTAAGCGACTCCCCCTCACCCTTTTATTGCGAAAGCAATACTACTTGCACTTTCACGCCTTTGCCGTGCCGCGGCGGTGACCACCATTGACCTTCACTTGACCTTGATTGCATTACATTGGATTAGATTGAATTAGATAGGATTAGATTAGATTGGACTGGACTGGATTGGATTGGATTGGATTGGATTGGATTGGATTAGATTAAATTAGATTAGATTACATTGGATTGGATTGGATTGGATTGGAGTGGAGCGGATTGAATTGGTATGGAATGGAATGGAACGGATTGGATTGGATTGGATTGTATAACCGATGCATCACCACAAGTCTAACCACAAGCACCACCACCAGCTACACTACCAGCTGAACCATAGCGTAGCTACGGATATTGCTTTCGCAATTACCGGGCTTAACCAAGCTAAGCCACAGCGAATTTTTTATTTATTTATTAATTTTATTTGAATACCCTCAGGGCCCGAAGGCTCTTCATCTTTCCTCATCTCTCCCTCTCACCTCCTCCTCCGCTTTCACTCTCTTCGAGGCCTCAACGACGTCCGCCACTGATCCTATTGAACGGCCCATAAACAGCTCCGCTGGAAAAACACCGGGCGCTAAAAAATTCAGTAGTTTAGCATGCAGCGGGATTCGTGCCGTTCAAGCGGCCGGACGTCTTACACATCGAAAGTCCTGTCATTGATGAACAATAACCGAAGTGCACAAGAGTGCACAGTCTCACGTTGGTCGTCATATTTTCTGTTTATGTTCGGCGCAGTCACGCCGCAAGTTCAACAGAATGGACAGGTATTTAACCTCTAACGCTGCACGCTGTTTTTTTTTTTGCGTTAGGTCCGTATCGCATTAATATTTGCTGTCCTATTGGAGCCACTCCACTTTATGGATTCATGGATTTATGGGAGATTAACGTTCCAACGCGAATCAGGCTATGAGGGACGCCGTAGTGAAGGGCTCCTGAAATTTCAACCACCTGGGGTTCTTTAACATGCGCTGACATCGCACAATACACGGGCCTCTAGAATTTTGCCTCCATCGAAATTCGACCGCCGCGGGCCGTGATCGAACCTGCGTCCTTCGGGTCAGCAGCCGAGCGCCATAACCACTCAGCCACCGCGGCGGCCCACTCCACTTTGCGCACCCGTTTCTCCCTTCCCTCGCTTTTTACCCTCCGTCTCGCTCTTCTCTCTCTGTGGCGGTTACATCGCCCAACGCCAGTAAAACTAATAACGAACTCTAAAAGCTGCACTGAAGAGGATTCTGAACTTGTCTTTTTGCCGCGGGAACTCGATCTACACATTCCTAGCATTCTTAGAAGCTGCAACTTATTGCCCTGTATGGCCGATTTCCCTAAATTAAATCGAATTAACGTCCGGCTCCCGCCTTTTTTTTTTAATTCTGCCTCGTACGATGGGCGGAGTCGACCAACGCGTGAAGTTCCTTTCAGCCAGCTTCGTGGAGGCTTTGCTTTCGCTTTATTTTGTTTTTTAGGTTTCTATGAATAAATAGTTTCATTCGCAGGTAATATAGCCGCAAAATAAGCCCGCAGAAATAAAAACACGCGCGGACTATTTGCTACTACGGACTACTACGTATTACTCCGGCGATGGCAGAGCGGGAAGCCGCCACGGGACTTGGTGAAAGGCACTCCACGCGTTGGTCAACTCCGCCCACCGTACGAGGCAGAATTAAAAAAAAAAAGGGCGGGAGCCGGACGTTAATTCGATTTAATTAGGGAAATTGGCCACACAGGGCAATAAGTTGCGGTTTCTAAGAATGCTTGGAACGTGCAGATTGAGTTCCCGCGGCAAAAAGACAAGTTCAGATTCCTCTTCAGTGCACCTTTAAAAGCTGCGAGTAAATTTAAATAGCCACAATCGCCATACAAATGGATACCGAACGTGCAATGCGCTTAATTTCCTAGTAGTTTCATTTAGTTCAGGAGCGTAAATTGCTGGGCTAGTTGGTTCATAATGTTGTCAGGGTGGAACCAGCGGAACACAGACGCAAGACAAGAAAAAGGAGGTACACACACCACACCGCTGGACTTGCAACTGATTTATTTCCTAGAAAGCCACCACATTTAAATGTTTCCCTGCGCAAGCGCACACTCTGGACGATGGGAACAACTGTATTAAGATAAAATTTACCTGCGCTTGCGCAGAGAAACATTTAAATGTGGTGGCTTTCTTGGAAATAAATCAGTTGCAAGTCCAGCGGTGTGGTGTGTGTACCTCCTTTTTCTTGTCCTGCGTCTGTGTTCCGCTAGTTCCACCCTGACAACATTTCATTTAGTCCATTTGCATTTACATTATCGTTCCTATGGAGAGCTTCAATCTGGTTCTAAATAACAGAAACTAAAATGGTTATTGGATAACACTAACTCTATAAAAAGCGTGCATCAAATTGCACGTTTTGTATAAAAAAACGGCCTAAGGATCCGTCTTCATTATACTTGCCTTCCGAAATAAGAGAAAAGCAAGAATGATGCTGCGCACCGCTTAGGGAAAAAATTGTGAGTACAGTTTTGCGAACGTTTACAAAATTGGCCGGGAAACCAAAAACAACCTCCACCGTGCCTGCATTGTCACAGTCCACGTGCATGCAACAAGCCGCATAGAAAGTGCAGACCTACTCTCCACAGGGATCAATAGAGCGGACCTCCCAGCACGCAAACCTCAAATCAGGCTCCACAGCGAGATTTTTTTATTTGCTTTTATTTTACGATTTCTTCAAGCCGGCGCTGAAGTACATATACGTATATATCGTTTCCGAGAATTGTGGCTTTGACAGAAAATTTCCCATTTGTTAAAGATTCAGTTAACTTTTTTTTCGTTCAGTTTCTCTTGTGAAGTAATACTCTCTGAGAAAGAAAGAGGCTTATAAAGAACTTCAAGTCATGCATAAGTGAATTATTATAAAAGGATAAAAAAATATACGTCACAGTTAACTGGCTAAGGTCTTTAAAAATCTCTGAGATGAAGAGCTTTCTATATAAAAGTTTTCTGCTCATTAAAACAGCGCATCAGATAGCACGGGTCATGTAGAAAGATCCCATCACTTCGTCTTCATATTCCTGATAGCTTACCATTTCGATGCCTAGTGACATTGCAGCATTCAGTGGGTTGAAGAATTCATGTAAACATGTTATGCATCTGCTGAGGTGAATTCACCTCTAGATGTCTGGGCTTTTAATAAAAGTTTCAAATATAAACAATGGTCTGTGCATTGAGATTGCCTCATCTAAGGATGAAGGACAAAAACACCTAGGAAGAAACTAAAAGTTGGACGCGTTGAGCGTCGGTGTGAGCTCTATCCTAAGGTGATTACGACGGACTACTGTTATTTTCTCTGTGTGGTGCTTTTTTTCTGCGCTCGTTCAGGAACATGTGGTGCTCACAGATTGCAATCAAAGTTAGGCCGTTCGTTCGCAGCAGGCTCTTGTAGGAAATTTTACTGAAAAAAAAATCAATCAAACTGAAAAAAAAAATCATGAGCAGCGGTGTCGAGGACGCACGACAGATCGAATATAAATGGCTGAAAAGTACCAGCTGCCTTCTAAGCTCTATACTGTTGCCAACAGCGGCCGCGCACAGGGCGTCGAAAGACAAATGCGGATTAGTAAGCGAGGACGAATCTACCGCAACACCACCGCTCGTCGCTTGAGAAGCAGCGGAATGCAACTGCAAGGGCACTGGGTTGAGGTGTTTTCCACATATGCCGGCGCAGCCATCGATCCCCTCGTTGGGAATAGCCGCAGCACACAGAGCATCGAAATATCAATATCCTCCGCCGATTGATCCATTATGTCCCTAACACTCTCAGCGCTTCTGTTGCTGCCCAGCATTTCAGATTATGACCAACGATGCCACCTTCTGTGTGTTTTGCGAGAGAAAAGTACTGCACGCTGACAGGAATTTCTAGTATCGCCAGCTCCTGCACGAACAGTTAGCACGCAGAGTCCTGTTGCGATAAAAATCTATTCGGTTTAGTATTGAAAAATCTCAACTCCGTGCTCTGCAGCGGTCGCAATAAAAATGAAATGCAAACAATTGTTCATGCTTGTGAAACGTTTTCATATTGTGAAGCCTCTTTAATGTCATCTGTATAAATTAGTTCTACTCGCACGTATCAGCGTAAAGAAATTCTCTTTTGTTTCTTTCTCCGGACGATGTACACCAAGTGGAGTCCACGCTTTTGAACCTGAACAATTGTGTTCCTTGCGACGCAGAAGACTTGCTACTTAAACCATGTAAGTACGCAGCCGACTGCATACTATCATCTTTCACATACATATTTAACTGCGTATTATCGACAAGAATAATAATAAAAAATTAAAATTCCTAAAATAAGAGCAACATATAAAGGTAGCGACAAAAATGAACAACAGGTCTTTTTGAATGCTCCCGATTTTTTCTAAGCCATTTGAAAACATATACACGCCAGACTGACGAACTTTTTGCTGAATTTTCAGTGCTAAATAGCTTCCAACCCAGTTTCCGAAGAAAAATATTAAACTGAAAGTCAGGTAATAAAGCAAAAGTAGTTATGGACAATTTTGGGAAACATCTGGCAAGATAAGGAATTTACATTGATCTGTCGACTGCATCTGATACACACGGCTAAGCTATATTGATTCACGAATTTTTTTGATATGGCGTACATGGAATTTTTATGACCTGACGACATCTTAGTTACGCAATCGCAAGTCGTATTTTTCAGTGCACTAACATTCCTCTCAGCTGAAACCCGTTAGTATATGTGTACCACAGGGGAGTATTTTGGGACCAATGTTGTCCTCTGTATATAACAGTGATACGAAAAACGTGATCCTAAGCTGCCCTTATAAAAATGGTCTATAGACTTTCTATAGACTTTTTATAGACTCTATAGCCATCCTATAGACTTTTCCTTTTGTCTATAGACAGTCTATAGACTCTCTATAGACTAAGGTCTATAGCCGCCTCAATTTCCTTTCGTCTATAGACTGTCTATAGACCCTCTATAGACTAAGGTCTATAGCTGCATCAATTTCCTTTCGTCTATAGACTGTCCATAGACTCTCTATAGACTAAGGTCTATAGCTGCCTCAATTTCCCTTTGTCTATAGACTGTCTATAGACACTTTATAGACTAAAGTCTATAGCTGGCTCAAATTTCCTTTTGTCTATAGACTGTCTATAGACACTTTATAGACTAAAGTCTATAGCTGGCTCAATTTCCTTTTGTCTATAGACGGTCTATAGACTCGCTATAGAGTGAAGTCTATAACGACCTCCATTTCCTTTCGTCTATAGACGGTCTATAGACTCGCTATAGCCTAAGGTCTATAGCCGCCTCAATTTCCTTTTGTCTATAGACTGTCTATAGACTAAAGTCTATAATTGCTTCATTTTCCTTTCGTCTATAGACGGTCTATAGACTCGCTATAGACTAAGGTCTATAGCCGCCTCAATTTCCTTTTGTCTATAGACTGTCTATAGACTAAAGTCTATAATTGCTTCAATTTCCTTTCGTCTATAGACGGTCTATAGACTCGCTATAGACTAAGGTCTATAGCTGGCTCAATTTCCTTTTGTCTATAGACTGTCTATAGACTAAAGTCTATAACTGCTTCAGTTTCCTTTCGTCTATAGACGGTCTATAGACTAAGGTCTATAGCTGCCACAATATCCTTTCGTCTATAGACGGTCTATAGACTCTCTATAGACCAAGGTCTATAGCTGCTTCAATTTCCTTTTGTCTATAGACGGTCTATAGACTCTCTATAGACTACAGTCTACAACTACCTCAATTTCCTTTCGTCTATAGACTGTACACTATAGATAGTCTACTGCCTATAGACCAGTCTATAACAATCGCAATTTTATCTAACAATGTTCGATACACTGACTTTCGACTAAGTCCAGAACAATGTCAATTCATTTTTGCACTGCATGTTGAGGGGACCTGCATCTAGTGACCGCAACTATGTCGGGAGTCCCCCACCTCCTTCGCTAGTACGGAAATTAAAAAGTATTGCGTAAGGCCATTACAACACCCTCCTGTATATTGTTTTCAGGAGCATTGACAAGCTCCTTTTCGTTATACCGTGACGTATATTGTCAATACAATTAGGTATTAATGCTAACAAGTAAGCCGAGGCAAGGCAGTCGTTCTTGAAGTAAAGGCGCCCGCAAACTGTACTACATCGAACGAATACGCTGTCCCTTAAAGGAATCGCTCTACACAATTCCATTCCATCTTTCGATCGTTACTCTCCAACGCGCTGAAATCAGACACATTTCATCAAAAGTTCAACATTTCTCTTTAAAACGTCCTGAAAATGAAGGGGAAAATACGGGTGTAAGAATTCAAGGAAGCGCCCATCCCTTAGAAACACTTTAGATTAATCTCAAAGAGCCTGGTCCTCTGTGCGATTAACATCTGCCATTTCTACCTTTGCAGTTTGTATTCACGTGAATAAGTGCTGCGACGCAACAATCACAAAGCCAGTATTTTTTCGTTCCTACCCTTGCACCTGTTGCTTGGGAGCCGATGACACGCTGATGTGGCGCATATCAGTTTTCTAAACACGAACACACGCAAAAAAGAGGTTATGCTATGCAACCTTATAATTATTATTTGAGAATTGTACCACATACTATTCGGTGGGAGATGCGGCGCGTATACTGACAAGAAGTTAGATTTCGGTTCTGTTTTAACGAAAACAATAAGATTTTTAGAGGGTAAGCGAAGAATTTAAGCTTATAAACCAATTGCCTTCTGTGGTCTTGGATATCAGATCAAGCTGCACACGGCAAGAGTGCGAGCGATAAAGATACGACCGTGAAATGGGTTTCTGTTTCACGTTTTACCCATTTTACCGCGAGATGGCGGAAAATCATTCGGGCTGCAAACAACACTGTGCGTGGCTGCATCAATGGCGTTAGCGTGTTTTTCGCAGATTACGCTTTCTTCAAAATCCAGCTTCATCGTCCGCTTACGGTAAGTCTACACGTTTATATTTTATTCATTTTGGTCTCCTAAACCACTCTAAGCAGAGCTGTGTGTGCAGAACAGATTATGTGCGCAGTTACAAACGTCCTATCTTCGTTTCTAAGGCGGAAGCCATCGGGTTCTCGACTAATGCCGCTTATCTCTGTCCCGCTGTCTTTAAAACGCGCGGAAAGGCAGTCTGTGCGATGCCCTTGATGATAAGCCGCTTCTCGCGAGCTGTCTACTAGATTTTTCGTGTTTCAAGGCATATGCGCGGCCAGAAATGTCGTTTAGCCTGTGAATGACGGCCGAAATGGAACTGTGTGTTAGTTAGCGCCCTGTGAGCTCAATTTACTTTGCACCTCCGAAAACGTTCTTACATACAGTCTCGTTCAGTGGTGGATTACATTTATTTTCTTATCTTTGTGTTATCGCCTTCTGGACCATGGAGTGCTGTTCTTTTTGAGGTGTGCATTGCTTGCTACGTATGGACGCTCGCTCGGTGCGCGTCGTGGACGCCGACGTTTCAGCAAAGGTGTCTTGTAACGTTATAGACTGAGCGCGAGACGTTTGTCAAAGTTGTATTCAAGCGGCGCTGGAGGAATGCTTGTAGTGTGATGGGTGAATAAAATTCGTTGCCGGCGCGAATGGTCGGCGTGCTCAAACACCGCGAAGAACTCACGAGCTCCATCCCACCTCCCCTTCGTTGCACACGTATGGATTCGTCCGTGTCTGTCATCAGAGCCGTTGGCCGCCGCCGCTGGCTTGCGGGCACTTCATTTTGAAAGCTGGGTGAAGGTCGGCTCGACAAGAGGTGGCTTACATTTCGTTCCGAGTGGATCGTTCATGAATGCCGCTCGCGCGTGCACAGATTTCTCGAATACCGTTTGCGCGGGAGGCAAAGGATGTGTTTCTGATTTCAGACTGCTACGTTTCGAAAGCGCCGATGTAACTCGCCGCTTATTTGCACCTAAAATTAAATTAAGCTGTCGTGTTATTATAGCTGCGCCTGTTGAAGGCGTTAATTGTTTCATTGAAATACTTCCTACTTTGAGCACGTTAAATACTTTCGCTGATTTTTCTAGCAGCGTTGGGTTAGGCTGCCTCCATGCAAGAAACACACCTCTTTACTGCGCTGTTGGAGTTGCACTTGAAGGAAAAACTAAGTGAATTTCAGGCGGTATTTTATCGTGACAGTAATTTGCTGTCTCAACCTCGCGACTGCTTTTGAAACGGCGCAGCTGCAGCCTCTGTGTGCTGTATTAGTTTTCTGAATAATGAGCGCGGCATGGAAGCGCTGCAACCCGCTTGTTTCTAAGAGCGCGCGCAGATGTACAAGTATGCTGTTCCGTCTTTGTGCTTCAAGTTATAGGCGCAAATCTGTGGTGAACTGGTTGCTTCTGCCTGCTGGTTTTGTATAGCTTGTGCCCGTTTGAGTATCGGCTTACGTACACTCGGCCAAATCTTTAACTGGCTTAGGTGTTGCATCGCTAAATGCACCTGTAAAAAGGTGCCTTTTGTCTACACTGCTGGCATATTCATGTTGTAATTTGATGCGTGAGATGGCATTTCATAGTTTCTTTTTGTTAATATAATGTTTGAGTGGAGTACTTGCATGTTTAGATCAAAGTTATCAGAAATATTCATCGTCTGCCGCTACGAAGAGACGAAACAAGCGGAATACGCAGCAATGGTTATGGTGGCGCATTTGCACTAATCTGGGTAAACGACTTGTCCGCCATGAAAGAAGTGGTACTTTACCCCATAGAGTTTCTTACTATTACCTAGAGGGAAAGCTGGCGGCGCTGCACTTCAGCCGCCATGGACGCCCAAAGCATCATGGGGCGGTGAGCTACTTGTTGCGGAACAGTTGTATTTTTTTGGGAACACGGAGTGGCTTTACTGAGATGTTTCATTCCGAAAACGCTGTTTGTGTGTGCGCAGACGACTTTCGCGCGAGCGCAGTGTGCAAAAGCCATAGTAGTGAAAACTCGACGACACACGACGCCAATAAAAGGTTTTACTCTTCCGAAATGCCATTAAAAAACCTCTTAAAGTATCTAAACAACGACATTTTTTTTTGAAAACATATTTACTTTTAAAAGTGCGCCTGTTAACTACGAAATATTAGTTTTTTTAGTGTTCATCACTTGGCCAATAGGAAAGCTAGTCATCTCTTATTTTAGGCAAACTTTGCACTTAAATACTTTTCTGCTCGTTTGTTGCAATCATTAGACAAGATATTGAATGTTAGGACGTTTGTAGTTATCAAACAGCTTAATTTTTCTATTATTTTTTGGCCAAAAGTTGCAGTTCCGCAACAAGTAGCTCACCGCCCCATGATGCTTTGAGCGCCCATGGTGGCTGAGGTGGTCACGTGGGGTCTCCATGCAAACTCCCATAGACGGCTTGCCAGCTTTCCCTCTAGGTAATAGTAAGAAACTCTATGCTTTATCCAGAGGATGAGGCCATATGGACAAGATCCATTGCAGCGTATGCCGCTTGTTTCAGCTGCTCGTAGTGGCAGACGAATGTTTCTGATAACGTTGATCTAAACACGCAAGTACTGCACTCAAACATTATATGAACAAAAAGGAACCACGAAATGACATTTCACTCGTTAAATTACAGCATGAATATGCCAGCAGTGTAGCCGAAGGGCACCTTTTTTACAAGGTGCATTTAACGATGCAACACCCGAGCCAGTTAAAAATTTGGCCGGGTGTACCAGGCTTAATTCACGCAGGGTGAATCTGAAGCGCTTCTTCTATAGCGGTTATAAGAATAAATGCTGCAATATTCTCCTTTTTAGATCCCTCTGTAAGGTGCACTGAGTCTGTATTTTATGGAGGTGGCATTCTTAACAGCCCCTTGCGAGTCAATGCAGATATGTGGCACAATTGTTCGAAGTCTTCTGTTACAAATAGTGTAAAAGGATTGCCATAAAGAGATCAGTATTGGCTGTAACAGTATTGCAATACAGAAATCAATATCAGTACTGGATTCAGAGTAGAGTGCTCCAGAGATTAGGGGTCTTTGTTACAATGTTTTATGACGACACTTATAATCTGGCGTGTATTTACTGAAATGATTGAGCCGGCGTGATAGCTCAGTGGCTATCATGTTCGTATGGCGACCTGAAAGATGCAGGTTCGATTCCGGCCTAGGCGGTCGCATTTTAATAGAGGCAAAATGGTAAAGGCCTGTGCACTCTGCACAGGTGACCGAAATTATTCCCCAGCCTTTCACTTTAGCGTCTCGTAGCCTGTGTCGCCTTGGGTCTTTGAACCCCATAAAACCAAACCAAAAGATCAAGATTGCCTTTCTAGAATGGCATAGTCAGGATATGCCTTGCATTGTAAAGCACATGTGTAGAAATGGAATGGGAATTTTTTTTTTCAGTTCCTCTTATATTATTTTTTTCCTTTGTGCTGTACAGGTGAACGTGCCCGCGGATGATTTACAGCAGACAACAGGCCACAAGAATGCTTCTGAGGAAACTAGCCGGACTGTTACTTTCAACTTTTATGTTACTGTGGTGCATTCTTATGGTGCATGTATTGCATATTCCCAGCCTGGATAGCTTGGAAATAAACTAAATTTGTAAGTATATTGATTGTTTCATGTGTGAACTCTGTCTGGTGACCTTTTTCAATGATTGTGGACAGTCTATAGGCAGTCTATAGATAATGGTCTACTAATAGTTTAGTAGACAGGGGTCTATAGACTGTCTATAGACAAAGGTCTATAGCACTGCCAGGCCACACACCTATGGAATGTCTATAGACAGTCTATAGACATATGTCTACTGGACCAGTGGACTTTTGTCTGTAGACTGTCTATAGACAGTAATCTACAGGAAGTCTACGGCCATAAGTCTATAGGTCGTCTATAGTCCGTCTATAGACAAGTGTCTATAGACGGTCTATAGACAGCTCTATAGGAAATGCATGACCATAAGTCTATAGATCGTCTATAGACTGTCTATAGACCTGTGTCTATAGACTTCCTATAGACCTATAGACTTTCAGTAGACATTGTCTATAGACTGTCTATAGACAAAAGTCTACTAAAAGTGTATGGCCATAAATCTATAGACTGTCTATAGACCAGTCTAAAGGATTTGTCTATAGACAGTCTATAGACTTCATAGACTAAAGTCTATAGACAGTCTATGGACTGTCTATAGAAATTTTTATAAGGGTGTGCTCATGACACCATACTGCTCTTCATATAAAAAAATAGCAGAAGACGTCGAAAAGCCTCCTAATGAAGTCTTAAAAACATTCTAGATTGGATCAAACAAAATGGTTGAGTTGTAAACACCGCGAAAATAAAAGCGGTACTAAAACTGCCGCTATAGCCAAAATAGCTAATGTTATAATCCTATCCAGCGGACAACTTAAGTGCACTTACGATGAACTCTACTTTGGGCTAGTTGGTTCATGATTCACAAAGAAAACAGCGCGAAGTACAGGGACAAAAGAGATAAATACACGACGCTGGCGCTGGTCCTGTCGTCTATGTTTCTCTTTTGTCCCCGTATTTCGGGCCGTTTTCTTGTGAGGCTTAGTCAGTGTCACTTCCAGAAGAGTGCACTCAAGTTGGAGCACGTGCGCGAAACACACTTTGCTGGCCGAGTACGTAGCCTCGCCGGCAGCGGTTTCAAAGGTAGAAAAAGTTGCGTATAAAAAAATTACAAATTCTTATTTTAGCTCTTCAACAGCTTTGAAGAATCTATGTTTTATCACGAAGCGAAACACAACAGAGAAACGAGAAATAATAATCACGACCGCAACTCATATCTACAGGCGGGATGCGACGGGAACCATTTTCTTTCGGTTCATGTTTGTGTTTGTGAGCCAACTGGTGGAGTGAACATGTACTGACCACGCCTGTTGTGTAGTGAAACTCTATGGGGAGTCATCGGCAGTTCCGACCATCCCGAACTCCTTTATCGCTGCTTCATGTCCCTCTGCAACTGCACACCGCCATGTTGCTATTCAGAATTCTGGATAGGTTAAAAGCTCGTCTTGGATGATCTTGACTATCAATACCTTAATAATATACAAATTTTTCCTCTATCATTGCTAGAGAGTTGTTTAAGTTTGCTGTCATTTCTTCAGCCACGCCAAACAAAATGTTCTTGAGACGTTTTTCCTCTTTCATTTACGTTTTCAAAATTTCCGTTCATTTTGTGTTGCTACCATTTTTACTACGGGTGCACTGTGTTTTCGCATTTAGCACCGCGCAGACTAAAGTATTATTCGAGGTCCCGAAGCGCACTCTCCGTAAGTGCATTAACTTGCACGCTTTTAAGGAATATTACTTCTTTCATTCATATAATAGAATTTATAAAACACTATAGGTTCAGTTCTGTGTTCATTTAAACTGGTACTCACACATAAATGAAATATTTAAAAAAATATTGAAGATCATTGAAGTTTTAGCAGAAATATGTTCGCAACACCTGAACAAGTAAAATTCCTTATTTCTGGTTTCTTGAACTTTGACGAGTTAAGTTATGGAAAGTCGATCGCATTCACTGTTTTTAAGTAGCCAGGATGGATAATTTTTGAAATGTAAATCAGCTGACTCATGTACTACACTACTGTTTCTAAGGAAAAAAATCTTTATTAGCAGATCTATGAAACCGTGCGCAAAAATCATTCCTTTTTCTTT